>NC_050574.1:20523029-20823029 GCF_011100635.1 Trichosurus vulpecula | reverse complement strand
AAGAACTCAAGAAGGAATTTAAAAGATAAATTAGAAAGGGAAAAGAAAAACTGACCCATTCTTTTACCAAATGGAAAAAAAATTCACTGAAGACAACAACTCCTTAAAAAGTAAAATTGGTCAAATTGATAAAGCAGTACAAAACCTAACTGGATAAAATAACTCCTTAAAAAGTAAAATCGGCCACATAGAAAAGGAGGTACAAAAGCTAATTGAAGAAAACAATTCATTAAAAATTAGAATTGGGCAAGCAGAAGCTAATAACTCTATGAGGGATCAAGAATCACTCAAACAAAATCTAAAGAATGAAAAAATAGAAGAAAATGTAAAATATCTCATTGGAAAATAGATCTAGGAGAGATAATCTAAGAATTATTGGTCTACCAGAAACCATTAAAGAAAACTTCCCCAAGGTCCTAGAACCAGAGAGTAGAAGTCACAGAAAGAATCCACCTATCACCCCCTGAAATTGAAATTGAAAATTGAAATTTTTCATCTCAAATTGAAAACTCCAAGGAATATTGTAGCCAAATTCCAGAATTCTTAGGTCAAGAAAAAATACTACAAGGAGCCAAAAGAAACAATTCAAATATTGCAAAACGACAGGATTACACAGGACCTTGCAGCTTCTACATTAAAAGATCAGAGGGATTGAAATATCATATTCTGTAAGGCAAAGGAACTAGGACTACAACCAAGAATCAACTATCCAGCAAAGTTGAGCATCATCTTTCAGGCAAGGAGATAGACATTCAGTGAAATAAGGGACTTCCAGACCTTCCTGATGAAAAATGGAAAATTTGATCTTCAAATACAAGACTCAAGAGAGACATAAAAGGTAAACAGGAAAAAAAAGAAAGAACCTTGTTATTCAATAAGGGCAAACTGTTTATATCCCCATATGGGAGGATGATACTTGTTAATCTGGAGAATTTTATATTTATTACAACATTTAAAAAGGATATACATAGAGGGTGTGGGTATAAACTAACTGATGTGATGATAAAAAACCTAATTAAGGGGTGAAAAGGGATTGTAATGGGAGAAGAAGAAAAGAGGAGGCAGAAAAGGGTAAATTACATAACATGAAGAGGCGCAAAAACATTATAGTCGAGGGAAAGAATGGAGGGAGATGAGAATTGTTTGAGCTTTACTCTCATTGGATTTGGTTCAAAGAGGGAGTAACATACTCAGTTAAGTACAGAAATATAACTTGCCCTACAGGCAGTAGGAGGGGAAAGAGGAAAGCAAAGTGAGGGGGCTGGTTGGAAGGGAAGGAAGAAGTAGTAAGGGAAAAGGGAAAGAAAAGTGAGGGAGGCAAAGGAAATGAGGGAAGATTGAAGGAGGTGGTGGTCAAAAGCAAAACTCTTTTGAAGAGGGGGAGAGAGAAATAAAAGCATAAATGGGGGGGGAATAGAATGGAGAAAGTCAGAGATAGTAATCATAACTGTGAATATGAATAGGATGAACTCTCCCATAAAATGGAGGTAGAGAGCAGAATGGATTAAAAACCATAATCCTACAATATGCTGTTTACAAGAAACACATTTGAAACAGGGAGATGCACACAGGATAAAGATAAAAGGCTGGAGTAGACTATATTATGCTTCAACTGAAATAAAAAAAAGCAGGGGCAGCAATCCCAATCTGACAAAGCAAAAGCAAAAACGGATCTTTTCAAAAGAGATAAGGAAGGAAACTATATCCTGCTAAAAGGCACCGCAGATAATAAAGTAGTATCACTACTAAGTATATATGCACCAAGTAGAATAGCAGCAAAATTCTTAGAAGAGAAGTTAAGGGAGTTACAGGAAGCAACAGACAGCAAAACTATAATAGTGGGGAACCTCAACCTCTCCCTCTCTGAACCTGATAAATCTAAACTCAAAATGAACAAGAAAGAAGTAAAGGAGGTGAGTAGAGTTTTAGAAAAGGTACATATGATAGACCTCTGGAGAAAATTTAAGGGGGTTAGAAAGGAATATACCTTTTCCTTGGTGGTTGATGGCACCTACACAAAAATTGACCATGTACTAGGGCATAAAAACCTCACAATCCAGTGCAGAAAGGCAGAAGTAGTCAAAGCATCCTTTTCAGATCCTGATGCAATAAAAATTATATGTAATAAAGGACCATGGAAAGATACACTAAAAATTAATTGGAAACTAAGTAATCTAATTCTAAACAATGAATGGTCAAACAACAAATCACAGAAACAATCAATAACTTCATTCAAGGGAATGACAATAATGAGGCAACATATCAGAACTTGTGGGGTACTGCAAAAGCAATTCTTTTTTAATTATTTTTTTAATATTTTTAGTTTTCAGCATTGATTTCCACAAGATTTTGAATTACAAATTTTCTCCCCATTTCTACCCTCCCCCCAAATCCAAAATGGCATATATTCTGATTGCCTTGTTCCCCAGTCAGTCCTCCCTTCTGTCACCCTACTCCCCCCATCCCATTTTCCCTTACTTTCTTGTAGGGCAAGTGTAAGCAGAACGGCCTTTGTTTTCTTTGAGTGACTCAGCTTATCTCATTGAGCCTTGCTGAGTGCTGGGCCCCAGTGACTCAGTTTATCCATTGAGCCTTGCTGGGTGCTGGGCCCAGAGCCCTGTTAGGTGTGGAACCATGGTGTGGTAACGCTAACTCTAGGGAGGGCCTAGTTTACATGTCTGGGAGAGCAGAGGCTTTTTCCCCTGAACTAAATGAATGTTCTGAAGTTCAGGGTGCTGGGTTTTTCCCCTGAACTGACTGAATGCTGGATTAAAGTAAGCTTATCAGCCCCTTCACCTTGCTTCCCTTGATTAAGCAGATCAAAAGAACCTGTGCTGTCCCGGTCAAACCCTTCACCTTGCTTAAGCAGATCGAAAGAACCTGTGCTTCCCCAGCATGCCGGCTATACCCCCACAGAAGCTGCTAGCCAGATGGTTAAAAACAGCTTCCGTTGGAGCCAGAGGCTGCTACAGCTGAAGCTGAAGCAGGAGCTGCTGGTAGCAGAGCTGACCTACATGTGGACCGAGGAGTGCTGAGCAAGGACTTGAGACCAGCGTAGAGGGGAAGCATGTATATGATCTTGCTTCTCTGTGGCCTCCTGGTTACGCTTGTGAGGCGGACTTATTGGGCCTGGAAGCTTTTGATCAATATATCAAAATGGGGATGCTGGTTTGTGGGTTTGTTACTGTGGAACTTAAATATATGCTTTGATTCTTCTGCCTCCTACTTTGAGAATACATTATATCCTGCGGTTCCGAACCTTTCAGACACATATATGAACCTCTCTGAAATTATAAATTCTGAATTCATACTACAGCAAGATAGATTTTTATGCCCCGTTGCTTGTACATCTTATTTCCCAGTTGCAAGTAAAAATGACTTTTTTTTGAACATCTACTTTTAAAACTTTGAGTTACAAATTCTCTCCCCTCTTCCCTCCCCACCCACCCTAAGAAGTCAAACAATTCAACATAGGCCACACATGTATCATTATGTAAAACCTTTCCACAATACTCATGTTGTGAAAGACTAACTATATTTTCCTCCCTCCTATCCTGTCCCCCTTTATTCAGTTTTCTCCCTTGACCCTGTCCCTTTTTGAAAGTGTTTGTTTTTGATTACTTCCTCCCCCTCTCTGCCCTCCCTTCTTGCATACCCCCTTTTTTATCCCCTTTCTTCTTCATTCATTCATTCATTCCTCCTCACCTGCCCCCTCTTCCCTTCCTAGAGAACAGCTTTTTCTTGCCACTTTTATGCGAGATAATTCACCCCATTCTCTCTCTCCCTTTCTCAATATATTCCTCTCTTATCCCTTAATTTGATTTTATTTTTTCAGATATCAGCCCTTCATATTCAACTCACCCTGTCCCCTCTGTCTATATATATATATATATATATATATATGTGTGTGTGTGTGTGTATATGTATATATACACACAAACATACATACACACACATGTGTATATATACACACACACACATACATAGACACACACACATGTATATATATGCATATTCCTTTCAGCTACCCTAATACTGAGGTCTCATGAATCATACACATCATCTTTCCATGTAGGAATGTAAACAAAACAGTTCAACTTTAGTAAGTCCCTTATGATTTCTCTTTCCTGTTTACCTTTTCATGCTTCTCTTGATTCTTGTGTTTGAAAGTCAAATTTTCTACTCAGCTCTGGTCTTTTCACTGAGAAAGCTTGAAAGTCCTCTATTTTATTGAAATTCCATATTTTGCCTTGGAGCATGATACTCAGTTTTGTTGGGTAGGTGATTCTTGATTTTAATCCTAGCTCCATTGACCTCTGGAATATCGTATTCCAAGCCCTTCGGTCCCTTAATGTGGAAGCTGCTACACCCTGTGTTATCCTGATTGTTTTTCCACAATACTCAAATTGTTTCTTTCTGGCTACTTGCAGTATTTCTCCTTGACCTGGGAGCTCTGGAATTTGCTGACAATGTTCCTAGGAGTTTTCTTTGGGGGATCTTTTTGAAGGGGGTGATCTGTGGATTCTTTCAATTTCTATTTTACCTTCTGGCTCTAGAATATCAGGGCAATTCGCCTTGATAATTTCTTGAAAGATGATGTCTAGGCTCTTTTTTTTGATCATGGCTTTCAAGTAGTCCAATAATTTTTAAATTATCTCTCCTGGATCTATTTTCCAAGTCAGTGGTTTTTCCAATGAGATATTTCACATTGTCTTCCACTTTTTCATTCCTTTTGGTTCTGTTTTATAATATCTTGATTTCTCATCAAGTCACTAGTTTCCACTTGCTCCAATCTAATTTTTAAGGTAGTATTTTCTTCAGTAGTCTTTTGGACCTCCTTTTCCATTTGGCTAATTCTGCCTTTCAAGGCATTCTTCTCCTCATTGGCTTTTTGGAGCTCTTTTGCCATTTGAGTTAGTCTATTTTTTAAGGTGTTGTTTTCTTCAATGTTTTTTTCAGTATTTTTTTGGGTCTCCTTTAGCAAGTCATTGACTTGTTTTTCATGGTTTTCTTGAATCATTCCCATTTCTCGTCCCAATTTTTCCTCTACCTCTCTAACTTGCTTTTCCAACTCCTTTTTGAGCTCTTCCATGGCCTGAGACCAGTTCATGTTTTTTTGGAGGATTTTGATATAGGTTCCTTGACTTTGTTGACTTCTTCTGGCTGTATGTTTTGGTCTTCTTTGTCACCAAAGAAAGATTCCAAAGTCTGAGACTGAATCTGAGTCCGTTTTTGCTGCCTGGCCATATTCCCAGACAACTTACTTCACCCTTGAGTTTTTCAGCAGGGTATGACTGTTTGTAGAGCAAAGAGTACTTTGTTTCAAGCTTGAGGGGATGCACCGTTGATTTCAGAGCTATTTCTATACAGCCAGCTCTGCCACCCCAGCACTCCTCCTTCCCCAAGAACCGCCAACCCGGACATGACAAAAATCTTAAGCAGGCTCTGCACTCCTGCTCTGATCTGCCATTTAATTCCTCCCACCACGTGGGCCTGGGGCCGGAAGTAACTGCAGCTGTATTTCTGTAGCTGCACCACCCCCGCTGCCCCTGAGGCAGTGGCCAAACCAGGAACTTTGTCCCCCGCAGCTTTTCCCACTAACATTTTCTGTTGTCTTGGTTGTCTGTGGGTTGAGAAGTCTGGTAACTGCCACAGCTCACTGATTCACGGCACTAGGGCCTGTTCTGCCCAGCTCCTGGTCTAGTTGGTCCTGCCACCGCCCACACTGAGCTCCCCTCCCCTCCGTGTGCGACAGACCTCATCCAGCGACCCTCCAGGCTGTCCTGGGCTAGATCCCTGCTTCACTCTGCTATTTTGTGGGTTCTGCAGTTCTAGAATTTTTTCAGAGCCTTTTTTTATAGGTTTTTGGAGGGACCAGGCGAGGAGCTCACGCAAGTCCCTGCTTTCCAGCTGCCATCTTGGCTCCTGCAAAAGCAATTCTTAGGGGAAATTTTATATCTCTAAATGCTTACCTGAATAAAATAGAGAAAGCAGAAATCAATTAATTGGGCATGCAACTGAAAAAGCCAGAAAAAGAACTGAAAATCCCCAATTAAATACCAAACTGGAAATACTGAAAACCAAAAGAGAGATGAATAAAACTAAAGTTAAAAAAAAGTATTGATTCGTTGTTTATGGTGCCTTTTAGCAGGATGTAGTGTCCTCCCTTGTCTCTTTTAATTAGATCTATCTTGGCTTTTGCTTTGTCTAAGGTGAATAGAAATTTAGAAAAGGTAGATATTGCACACCTATGGAGAAAACTGAAAGGGGATAAAAAGGAATATACTTTTTCTCAGTGGTACATGGCACATACTCAAAAAGTGACCACGTACTAGGATATAAAAACCTTACAATCCAGTACAGAAAGGTAGAAGTAGTCAAAACATCCTTTTCAGATCATGATGCAATAAAACTTATTTGTAATAAAGAATCAAGGAAAAAATAAGCTAAAAATTAATTGGAAACTAAATAATCTAATTCTAAAGAATGAGTGGGCCAAAGAACAAATCATAGAAACAATTAACAACTTCATTCAAGAGAATGACAATAACAAGACAACATATCAAAACTTATGGGATGAGGCAAAAGCAGTTCTTAGGAGAAGTTTTATATCTCTAAATGCTTAACATGAATAAAATAGAGAAAAAGGAGATCAATGAATTGGGAATGCAACTTAAAATGACAGAAGAACAAATTGAAAATCCCCAATTAAAAATACTGAAAATTAAAGGAGAGATTAATAAAATTGAAATCAAGAAAAATATCAAATTAATAAGTAAAACCATGAGCTGGTTTTATGAAAAAACCAATAAAACTGATAAACCTTTGGTCAATTTGATTAAAAGAAAGAAGAAAATCAAATTACCGGTATCAAAAATGAAAAGGGGGAATTCACCTCCAATGAAGAGGAAATTAAAACAATAATTAGAAATTTTTGTCCAATTGTATGCCCATAAATTTGACAACCTTAGGGAGATGGATGAATATCTACAAAAGTATAAGTTCCCCAGGTTAACAGAAGAGGAAGTAAAATTCCTAAATAACCACATCAAAGAAAAAGAAATTGAGCAAGCCATCAATGAACTCCCTAGGAAAAAAATCTCCAGGGCCAGATGGTTTTACAGGTGAATTTTATCAAAGATTTAAAGAACAATTAATTCCTCAACTTTATAGATTATTTGGGAAAATAGGTGAAGAAGCCTACCAAACTCCCTTTATGATACAAATATGGTATTAATACCCAAACCAGGAAGAGTCAAAACAGAGAAAGAAAATTATAGACCAATTTTCCTAATGAATATTGATGCAAAAATTTGAAATAAAATATTAGCAAAAAGATTGCAGCAACTTATCACGAGAATAATATACTTTGATTAGGTATGATTTATAGCAGGAATGCAGGGTTGTTTCAACATTAGGAAAACTATCAGCATAAATGATCATATCAACAACAAAACTAGCAGAAAATATATGATTAGCAATAGATGCATAAAAAGCTTTTGACAAAATACAACGCCTATTCCTATTAAAAACTCTGGAGAGCATAGGAATAAATGGAGCCTTCCTTAAAATGATAAATAGAATCTACCTAAAACCATCAGCAAGCATTATATGTAATGGGGATAGGCTAGATGAATTTTCAATAAGATCTGTGGTGAAACAAAGATGTCCATTATCATCACTATCATCATTATCATCAACATGGTACTAAAAATATTAGCTTTAACAGTAAGAGAAGAAAAAGAAATTGAAGGAATTAGAATAGGCAAAGAAGAAACTAAATTATCACTCTTTGCAGACAATATGATGATATACATAGACAATCCTAGAGAATCAAGTAAAAAACTACTTGAAATAATAAACAACTTTAGCAAAGTTGCAGGATATAAAATAAACCCACATAAATCATCTGCATTTCTATTTATTCCTAACAAAGCCCAACAGCAAGAGATAGGAAAGGAAATTCCATTTAAAGTTACTGCAGACGTTATGAAATATTTGGGAGTCTACCTGCCAAAACAATTCCAGAGACTATATGAACACAATTACAAAATACTTTCCACACAAAGTGTGATCTAATAATTGGAAAAACATCAGTTGCCCATGAGTAGGCCAAGCTTATAATAAAATGACAATTCTACCTAAATTAATTTACTTATTCAATTCCATACCAATCACATTACCAAAAATTTATAGACCTAGAAAAATATCAAAATTCATTTGGAAAAACAAAAGGTCCAGAACTTCAAGGGAATTAATGGAAAGAAATGTTAGGGTAGGTAGCTTAGCCATACCAGATCTTAAATTGTATTATGAAGCAGCAACCATCAAAACTAGTTGGCACTGGCTAAGAAATAGAGGGGTAGATCAGTGACACAGGTTAGGTACTCAAGACACAGAAGTCAATGATTATAGCAATCTACTGTTTGATAAACCCAAAGATTCCAGCTTCTGGGATAAGAATTCACTGTGTGACAAAAACTGCTGGGAAAACTGGAAAACAACATGGCAGAAACTGGGCATAGACCAACATCTGACATCATATACCAAAATAAAGTCCAAATGGGTACACAAGTTACAAGTAAAGGCTGATACTAGAAACAAATTAAGGGAGCAAGAAATAGTTTATCTGTCAGATTTCTGGAGAAATGGAGGAATTTATGACCAAACAAGAGGTAGAGAACATATGCAAAATGGATAATTTTTATTACATTAAATAGAAAAGTTTTTGCACAAAAAAATCCTATGCAAACAAGATTAGGAGGAAAGCAGAAAACTGGGAAAGAATTTTTACAACTAGTATCTCTGATAAAGGCCTCATTTCTAAAATATATAGAGAACTGAGTCAAATTTACAAGAACATAAGTCATTCCCCAATTGATAAATGGTTGAAAGATATGAACTGGCAATTTTCACAGGAAGAAATTAAAGTGATCTATAGTCATATGAAAAAATGTCTAAATCACTATTGATTAGAGAAATGCAAATCAAAACAACTCTAATGTACCACATCACACCTATCAGATTGGCTAACATGACAAAACAAGAACGTGATAAATATTGGAGGAGATGTGGGAAAGTTAGAACACTAATCCATTGTTGGTGGAGCTGTAAGCTGATCCAATCACTCTCGAGGGCAATTTGGAACTATGCCCTAAGGGCTATAAAAATGTGCATACCCTTTGACCTAGCAACAGCTTCTAGGGCTGTATCCCAGAGAGATAATAAAAATGGGAAAAAGTCCTACATATACAAAAATATTTATAGCACTCCTTTTTGTGATGGCCAAGAACTGGAATTTGAGGGGGATGCCCATCAATTGGGGAATGGCTGAATAAGTTGTGGTATATGAATGTAATGGAATACTATCATGCTATAAGAAATGATGAGCAGGCAGACTTCAGAAAAATCTGGAAAGACTTATGTGAACTGATGCTAAATGAAGTGAGAACCAGGAGAACACTGTACACAGTAATAGCAACAGTGTGATGACTGATTTTGATAGACTTAGCTCTTCTCGGGAATGCAAGGACCTAAAACTTTTCCAAAGGACTCATGATGCATAAAGCTAGAGAAAGAACTATGGAGTCAGAAGGCAGAGCAAAGTAGACTATTTTCTCTTTTATTTTGTTTTGTTTTCTTTCTCATGGTTTCTCCAATTTGTTATACTTCTATGCAACATGACTAATGTGAAAATCTGTTTAATAGGAATGTATGTGTAGAGTCCATATCAGGTTATATACCATCTTGGGGGTAGAAGGGAGAGGGAGGTGAAAAATAGGGAAACCATACGATGTGTCACCAATATTATTTAATATTGTTTTAGACCATGTAAAATAACTAGACATTATAAAATACTTGAGAGTATACCTGCCAAAACAGACACAGGAACTACATGAACATAAACATAAAACACTTTTTATATAAAGTCAGATTTAAATCAACAGAGTAATATCTATTCTTCATGGGTAGGTAAAGCCAATATTTTAAAAATGATAATTTTACCTAAGTAATCTATTTATTCACTGTCATCCTAATTAAATTACTAAAAAATTATTTTACTGAATTAGAAAAAAAAATTCATTTGAAAGAACAAAAGGTCAAGAATTTCAAAGAAACTAAGGAGAAAAAAATGTAACAGAAGGAGAGGCATCAGTACCAGAATTTAAACTATATCATAAGGCAGGAGCATTGTTGGAGTATAAAATGGATAATTTCTATTGTTTTAAATTAAATTTCCTTGTATGAACAAAACCAATGAAGCCAAGAATAGAAGGAAAGCAGAAAACTGGGGAAAAACTTTCATAGACATTCTCTCACACAGGACATGACTGTGTTGGAATACTTCTGTGATATAAGAAATGATGAGCTGGTTGATTTAGAAAAACATGGAAAGACCTGGACATATGAGAAAGGATTCTATCCACCTCCACAAAAAGAAATGACAAATAGAAATATGCATGGTACATACAGTCTTACATATATGGATGTGTGTGTGCGCATTTATATATATCTACATATGTGTGTATATAATTTAATTGTAACCTGGGTAGAAGAAAAGAAAAGCTGGGTAGCTTTAAAAACAATGTATAGTATTTATTACATTGGTTTTCTTGGAATGGAAATTTATTGTTTTATATTGAATCCTCTTCTATGTTCTGCTGTGTATATGGAATTGGTTTTTTTCCCTTTCTTGTTTTGTATTTAAATTTTAAATGAATGAAAAATTTATACCAAAACAAAACCATTTATAATGTACTACAAGTACATGTTTAAACATGGGCAAGTTAATTGACATCTCTGGTTCTCTGCTTCCTCACATATCAACAAGAGTGGCAAACCTCTGATTTCTAAAGTCCTTTCTAACAGCAATAACCCACACTAATTAAAATATTTTAAAGTATACCATTCAGAAATTTAGTGTTAATAAGACCAAATTTGAAAACTCAAGTCTTTCTGATTACAAGCCCAGTACTCTGTGCACTCTGGTACCCCCTAGTGGTGTATGCCTGCCACAAGTCTCTTTCCACTCCAATCCATCTTGTATTCAGCCACCAAAGTGATTGTTCTACAATTCAGATGCAATCATATAAGCCCCCAAAATCAAAAAATTCCAGTGGCTCTCTATCACCTCCAGGGTCAAAGACAAAATCCTTTGGTGCTGAAAGGCCTTTTTAGCTTAACCCCACCCATACCCCTTTCCCATCTAGTTATACCTACATTCTGGATCCCCTTTTTCTGAAGTGATCAACTTAAAATCGTTAAAAGTCACAAAAGTTTTCATACATGGCTAATATGGAATGGGGAAGGGGGGAAGGGGTCAGCACTGAATACTATATAAATTATGTGAACTCAAATACTCGCATTTACTACTTGCCGGGCTGTGCTGTTGTTAGACCAATGACATCATAAAGGTGATGTCTTGACTTGCAAGTGACCTGGTTTTGAGTGAGGCCGAACTGAACAAAGTCATCAGCTCTCTCCTCCAAAGGGATGAGAGTGCAGTGGCAAGACAAAGGTCAAGACACTGGTGATAACACTGGCCTTTCTAAATTAAGGTCTTTGCCAAATCTGATTTGAAACACAATGGGCTTTTTTAAAACCTGTTTTTCCAGAGCTATATTTCAAGAAATCAAAAATGAAAACCGCACAGGACAAAAAGTAAATTGTCCCAGACTTTTGAAAAAAAATGATAGAAGGTGGAGGAGGAAGAAGAGAGGGAGAGAGGGAGGGAAGGAAGGAAGGAAGGAAGGCTGCATTTCCCAACTCCTGTTCGAATTGGCAGGCTGGGTTTCCAGAGGGCAGCTATTACTACTCTCAGATAATATAGTAAAGACAGTTAATACAAAACCTTCTCTTAAGAACCTGATTTACTCTTCCCCACAAATATACACAACATCCTTGGAAGAAGTAAGCTTAAACTTAAACTACAAAAGTAATGAGGTACATTTGTTCCAGACTGTGCTTAGAATATGGGAAAAGAAAGGAAAAAGTCCCTATTTCCAAAGAGCTCACTGTCTAATAGGGCAAATAAAATGCAAAACAAGATATACGAACATGATAAATTGCAGATATTCTCAAAGGGCAAGACTAAGATTAAAGGGGCATGGGAAAGGCTTGTTGCAGAAGGTGGGACTTTAGGAAGGACTTGGAGAAAGTTAGGAAAGCCTGGAAATAGAGATGAAGAGGAAAAGAGATCCAGGCTCATGGACAGCTAATGAAAATTCCTTGAGTGAGGATACAGAGTGTCATTTTGAAGAACAGCAAGGAGGCCAGTGCCATTGAATTGGTTTTTGAGCTATTTTAATTTATTCAATTGGGACAGGGGAGAGGAGTGGAAAGAGTAAACCAAAACAAATATGTATTACTTGAAATTTTTTTACTGAAAAGAAACCCTATGGAATAAACAATATCCACACCTTCAAGCTTGTATACATCTTAGCTCTGATACTCTCTACATGACTTTGTACCTCATTTTACTCATCTCCAAAATGAGGGGTTAGGACTGAATGACTGCAGTGATCATTGTAGCTCTAAATCTGTACATAAGATAAATTTTAGGATCCTACTTTCCTACATGTATTCTGAATACAACAGCAAGCTGTATTATGGTTTTAGCCAAATGAGGTGTCTTTTCCATTTAAATTCCAGATTCAGAGTCAGATAATGTTTCTTGACAATCACTCATTTGATCATTCAATATAGTTCCTGCTTCTCAGTCATTAACGCTAATTGTTTTTTAAAAAAAAAAGACATGGGAGCGGAGCCAAGATGGCGGCTGGAAAGTAGGGACTAGTGTGAGCTCCCCGCCCAGTCCCTCCAAAAACCTATAAAAATGGCTCTGAACCAATTCTAGAGCTGCAGAACCCACAAAACAGCAGAGGGAAGCAGGGCTCCAGCCCAGGACAGCCTGCATGGTCTCTGGGTGAGGTCTATCCCGCACGGAGCTGGGAGCAGAGTGGAGCGGAGGAGAGAAGAGCCCAGCGTGAGCAGCAGACCAACCAGACCAGGAGCCGGGCGGAGTGTGCCCTAGAGCCCTGAATCAGTGAGCTGCAGCAGTTACCAGACTTCTCAACCCACAAACACCAAAGAGAGTGGAGAAGGTTAGTGGGAAAAGCTGCGGGAGTGGAAGGAGTTCGAGGTTCGGCCACCGCCCCCGGGGCAGCGGAGGTGGGGCAGCTACAGAAGTACAGCTGCAGTTGCTTCCGGCCCCACGCCCACCTAGTGGGAGGAATTAAGTGGAGGATTAGAGCAGGAGTGAAGAGCCTGCTGAAGATCTAAGTCCAGTCCGGGTTGGGGGTTCTTGGGGAAGGAGGAGTGCTGGTGTGGCAGAGCTGGCGCATTCCCCCAGGCATTGAACATAGTTCTCTAAACTCTACAAGCAGTCATACCCCACTGAAAAACTCAAGGGTCAAGTTAGTAGGCTGGGAATATGGCCAGGCAGCAAAAATGCACCCAGATTCAGCCTCAGACTTTGGATTCTTTCTTTAGTGACAAAGAAGATCAAAACATACAGACAGAAGAAGTTAACAAAGTCAAAGAGCCTACAACAAAAGCCTCCAAGAAAAACATGAAGTGGTCCCAGGCCATGGATGAGCTCAAAAAGGATTTGGAAAAGCAAGTTAGAGAAGTAGAGGAAAAATTGGGAAGAGAAATGAGAAGGATGCGAGAAAACCATGAAAAAAAAAAAGACATGTTCATTCTTTCAACTCACAAATGAATGAAATAAAATTGTCTATTTGGTGATTTTGTGTAGAAGAAAACCAGGAATAACTGTCAGCATTTAGTTTTACAGAGAGGCAGCCAACATTTTCCATTAGAACCCAAACCTCCTTTGGAGAAACAACCATAATTTATTAATGGTCCATCATTTTCACGAACATCATATTAGCCAATTAACACTTACAAGATGAGGGCAAACCGGGAGCAAGATATAGAAAACTTAACAACCCTACCTGAATAGAATGTCAAATTAGAGGACTACACAATGCTTTTAGGATCTTAAAGGGCTCCTCTCACAAACAGATTAGTAATTATACTGAATGGCCATCACTCTATCTAAATGATACAGGTCCATTTTTTCCCCTAAAAGAACTTTGATCAGAAAACCCCAGGGGTAGTTAAAAAATAAGTAGGTGAACTTTGGAATGGAGGACCCAATTTTTTTTCTTGCTGATTCTGTTTTACAATAGCCTCAAAGATAATTAAGAGGGCTCACTGTTGATTAAACCATTTATATAGCCTGAGATTGATTCCTATTAATTCAGACTATATTGGATGCAGTGATTTTTACTATAATCAGAAATAACGTTCAATTAAACAATTACTCACAGTATTAAGAAAAATATGTCAGGTACAAAAAGTATCAGTGGTCAATGCATTATTCCTGCCATGAAAGCTAAAAAATGGGCCAGCTATATTTTCAACATTAAGGAAGGGGTGGGAATAAGATAATCTCAACAGCAGACAGTGTGGCTCTTGTCAATGTTTCAGATAAAAAGCTGTCATGCTAAGAAAGGTTCAAAATTAGAGACAACCCACCTTCCAGCTCTGAATTACCATCATTACATTTCACAAATCATTAGGTTGAGACAGTGTACAACAAAATAAGAATCAAAGGCTGAAAGAGCCTAGCAGGCAGCTCTGGCCCTTAAATGAAGCCTTTATATCAAACAAATCTATACAGTACTCATATTATAGGCTTTCACCAAGTTGTGCTATAAATCAAAGATTTTGTTCTGTGGCCCTTGGCAATTTCCCACATATAACATCTGACTAAGGTACACAAGTTGTAATCTTTTATCAGGCAAAAACAATTATGTCCAAAATCTTTTAAATTAACATAAATTTTGTTCAATTTACATGTCTAACATGTATAAGGACACATTTACTTTATATTTACAAACAAAAGAAGTGTTTATGCATTCACCAATCATTTAAGAAGTATCTATTATATGCAAAGCACTATGCTAGACACTATACTGGATACAAGAAAAAATAAAATATGCCCCCACAGAGCTTACAGTCTACAGGTAAATTGTTAGCATCCACTGAACGTTTCAATATTAAAACTTCCACGAAACTCTCCAAAGACATAATACTCTCTGGATTCTCCTACTTATCTAATCAATTCTTCTCTGTCTCCCTTTGCTCCTCAGTCTCTTCTTAACCCCCTTAACATGAGCATTCCCCAATGGCACATCCATGGCACTTTTCCTATTTTTTGCTACACCAGCGGTTCTTAATCTGGGAGCCCATGAATTTGAGTAGGGAAAAATTATCTTTATTTTCATTCACCAATATAGCTAATATTTAACATTTCCTTCAATGGTCAGTTTAAAAAAAACAAACTTTTTTTTTTAAACATTCTGAAAAGGGGTCCATAGATTTCACCAGACTGCCAAAGGAATCCATGACCCAGGAAAAATTAAAAAACCCCTCCTTTACATGCTTACCCTTCACAATCTAATTCATCACATAGACTTCAACTACTATCTCTATGAAGATAACTCCCAAATTCCTGACCTCTTTTAAGTGATGGGCACACATCACCAATTACCTTCAAGACATAACTCTGCAGATCATCTAGAAGGTGGCAATAAAGACACTCAAGAGTGTCCAGATATTGGAATAAGAGAACCAAGTAAAGGCACTAGAGATGAAAAACCTGAAAATAAGAAGTCATAAGAGGGGACATACTGTAAATGAGCCTCTGATACTTGAAAGGCTGTCGTAAAAAAATGATCAGCCTGATGCTGCTTGTTCCCCAAGAACTTGTTCCACCCTCCTTTCCATCAGTCAGGCGTACAATTTCACTCCCCAACTCCTCTATCTTCCTCACCCCCCACACCCACATCTAGTCAGATGACAAGTCCAATCAATTCTTTACTACAGCTCTCCCATCTGTCCCTTTGTCATCACACACAGAGCTATTACCCTAGTTCAGGTACTCATTACCTTCTACCTGAACTAATTCAGTAGCTTCCTAATTGGTCTCCCTGCTTCTAGTCTCTCCCTTCTCATATTTATCCTCTGCACACAGCTGCAAAAACGATCTCCCTGCAACCCAGGTCTGAGCATGTCCTTCCTGCACTCCAAAGTCTTCAGGGGTTTCCTACTACTCCTAGCATAAAATATAGAGAAGGTGGAGTTTCTCAATTGTTACTTCTGCTTTCTCTGCCAAGAATAATGATCTTTACACTGGAAAAGAAAAAAACAAAAATGGATAACTGAAAGTTTTGATACTCAAGAAAAGGAGAAAGATAGCACCTTAAACAAGATGAACATCCTCAGGTACTGAAATAACCAGCAGGTGTGATTGCTGAGGCACTACTGGTGTTACATGAAAGAATGGAGAAGAAATGTACTATATACAGGCCTGGAGGCAGGAAACTGGCCTAGTTTTGTTTGTTTTGCTTTGTTTTAAAGGAAAGAGAATGGAGTCTGAAATGGGCCAGCAAGCTTGACTTCAATTCCTGGAAAATATGAAGACATGTTATTAAAGAGATGGCTAGTGAGCATTAAGAAAAGGAAGGAATGATTTACAAAGATTTACAATTCCCTCCTTCTGGAGGGAACAGTGTTACTAAACAGACAGACAGGGCAGGAAAGGAGGAGAAGGGAGGAGGAGGAGGAAGAAAAGGAGGAGAGACATTATCCCATTCCTCAGAAGTCTTCAAGCAGAGACTGGATAACTAACTTGTCCAGTTCCTGACCCTGGGGGGTTTTGTGCAAATTTAGGTTGGAATAAGTCAAGGGTTCTCAACCTGACATCTATGGATAAATTTCAAGGTGTTCATGAACTTGGAACCCCCCCCAAAATTACATATTTATTTCAATATAAATTGGTTTCCTTTTTAATCTATGTATCTTATTTTATACATTTAAAAACATGATTCTGAGAAGGGGTCATCCATAGTCTTCACCACAGTGCCTAAGTGGTCCAGGTCACAAAAAGGGTTCAGAACCCCTGGAATGGAGAGACACTGGGGTCCCTTCCAACTCATTCTCTGTGATCCTGATACTACTCTTATCTATACAATCTATGATTCAGTCAAACTGCGACTTTCTGGCCCCTGATGTTCTCTACTCCCACACTCAGGCCTTTGACTGATATGTTCTCAATTGCTATCTTTACCTGTTAGAATTCCACTCCATCCTTTATAGCGCAACTCAAAGGTTCGACAACATTCAGGAGATTCTTTCCTTGCTACTTCCACAACCATTCTGATTAGTATCTCCAGCTTCAGAGAGCACTTTGTTTTATAACTGTCTAACGCTCTTATCATATAATAATGTACCTCATAGCTATATATATTAAGTATCTTTTCCCCTACTGTAAAGAACTGTGTTAGATCAACTTTCTATCACTCTTAGCACCTCACACGTACGATGCCTTTCAGGGGCTTATTAAATGTTTGCTGAGTGAGTTAAGTTGAATTGCAAGCAATAAGCTACAGCAATGTAAGAAGGAAAAAAGTTATCCAAAAAATGGCACATGCTCTACTGCAGTGGTGTCAAATTCAAGTAGAAACTATCCTAGCTGCCAGTATATTGACCAAGAAAACCAGAAATTAACATTATCTATGTGGAATTGTAGTTTTATTTATTTTGTTAAACATTTCCCAATTACATTTTAATTTGGTTAGGGCATTAGGGAGTTTTGCACACAGCTTGTGGCCTGGGTATCTGAAACCGCTACTCTAATGGTTAAATCTGGAGTTAGAGGACAAATTCTTAGCTCTTATTAAGACAAGCTGAGCGCATGATCCTCTGCTATCACAATTCTCAATTCAAAATGGCATAACTATAACCTATGCCAAGTGTTTTAAAAGCCTCAAGAAAGCTATATTAAGTAGCAAAGCATCACATGCACACACATTAAGAGGTTTAACTGGACTTACAGAAGAAGACATTTCATTATAACTAGCCTTTGAGAAACTTGACTCTCTTCTCGAACAGAAACAAAGGAGTTACTGCCACCAGTGATTAGAAATATGGAGATAGTGCTTAAAAGTACAGTGTCAAAGTCACCTATAAGCACAAAACAACTCAAGAAATGAAAAAAGAAAATTGAGAGAAAGGGAATGGTTGAATGTTAACTAAAATTCAAGTCTAACACATCACTAACACTAACAGTTGCTTGAAAATACGATATTGATAAATACCTGATGTTAGTGGTATTTAAATTTCAAATGAAACTCAAAAGAAAAAATACTCTAATAATTATTCTCTGAAATACTTCATTAGAATTGATGAATTGCAGTACACTGAGGAAAACAGATTAATTAATTAATTAATTAATTGATACTTATTATTAATGCTAAAGATACTAAAAAACATAACTTTTAACTGGAAAATGAGTGGCGTTAACTCCAAAGATTCTATTAACTACAAATTTAAATAAAACAAAATATGTGTTCTTTGCAAAATGCAGGGTTTATAAGCTTTCTCTAGTTTGGAATCTGATCATGCACTATATTACACCCTAAGGTAATGGGAATCTTCATTCCCTGATATTATTACTGAGGCCCCCAAAACCAACTCCACCATCTTCCCTTAAAAAAATTTTTTCTTATCTATGTTCCCTGCCCATTCCCTATTTTAGATTAATACATTTAAAAATAAAGAAGCAAGTAAGCAAGATACAGTGGCCAGTGGATTTAGAGTCAGAAGACTTGGCTCCACTCTCAACATTGACACCTATTATCACTTACTTTGAGAAAGGACTCTCTTTTCTCTCAGCCTAGGAGGTCCCCTCCAGACTGAAAACCTATATAGTACAAGACTTCTTTTTCTAAAGGTTCCTAAGTATTTCATAAATCTCATTTGTTCTTGTGGATGGGCAAAACTAAGATCCGGTGAATTTCTGTCAAGCTTATGTACACAGACAATGCTAGAGGGAAGATGAAAACCAACCTTCCAGTCAAGTACTTTCCAACTTAACCACTATCTCACTGCCCTGTTTGGATGCAACTGAAATAAATGACAGATTTTCTCAGTATCATAAGAAATTCTGGCTCTGTCTTTTACCGAATAAAATCTAGCCATGGCAAGGTGATTTGTTTTCTATAACTACTGGATCAAATCTAGGTACAACAGTCACATCAGCAGAGTAAAACAAAAAAAAAGGAAATGTTACTGTGGTATTATCACCTGGTATGTATATTACATATGTATATTATATACATATATATACAAAATACACATATATGTATATTACACCAATATGAACAAATACCAGAACTGGAGTAGTTTCTATATTGTCAGGGTTTTTTTTTTCTAACAATAACTCTAATTATTTGCAATTTCATCTAACAAACAATGACTACCCTAACAACACCTTTATGTAGTAAAAAGAAATTATCTTATTAATATATGAGAAAACTGAGGGCCTGGAATGGTTGAAGCCTGAAGTTACTCAAAAAGTGTCACATTCAAAAATAAAGCCAAGAACCTCAATTCCCTGACCACTGCCTTAACTACTAATTACACATCTTCTCACCTGCTATGACCACCAGAATAGGAGAGTACTATGAATACCTGTTCCAAACTGAACTCCAAAACTTTGAAAGATTCTGGTTACCCTTACCTTTCATAAAATAAAGGGGAAAAAAGATATAAAAATGTCCCCCAAACTTCTAAGACATCAAGCAGTACTTTCCAAACTATGAGTCAGAAACATATGGAATAGATTTCCTTAAGGGAAAAAGTGATTGGCAAAATTTATTTTGGGTTTTGGTGAATGAAAAATATTTGAAAACTTGTTTTTAAATGTTCAACATGGACATTCACTTGCCAATTTTGTAGCTAGTTTAGCACACTCCCACTTAAAAGTGATACTTAAAATTTTGTCACAGACATTTATCTACTTATTTAAATTTTCTGCCATTTATATTGCTTCCTAGGCAAATAATAACAATAAAATAATAAACAGAAAATATAAAATTAGATATATCTCCTCCCTTTCCAAAAGTTCCACAAATGGCTGAAAAGCAAACAAAATAACTAATTCCATTAGTTCAATAAGAAAATTCAAGAATGTTACAGTCTCAAACCACGTTTAAACCTTGCAAAGGAATTCTCCAGGACCAAAAAAAATTAAGAAATACCATCTAGAACAGCCTTGTTTAACTTTCCAAATCAAAGCAGAGCATTTCTTTCCAAAACTCAATTTTTACACCAAACTGGAATATCTTCTGGTAGGGAAAGAATTTAGATTTCTTTTTAAATTGGTTCTCCAGAGTGAAATCGAAGTTTCACAGACCATGTTATACACACTGAATTACAGTACCCTCTCCAGTTTCCTTTTTGTGTCTTCTAGGCCTAAAACGATTAAACACTAACCATGAATGCTCTTCAAGACTTCAAAGTTCTTCCATTACTATCTGGGGGATTGTTTTTTAATGGATTATTATTAGATGTAGAAGCCTACAACAAGCCAATTTTTCATGCTTGTTAGTGGTTGCAGGTATTTACCCAAATGGCAGGTAAACACCAAAACAAAAATGCCACAAATGTAACTGAATTTGGAAAAGGAGAAACATTCTGAATACCTCCATCCAATTTCCAGGGTTTCAAAAAGTATTAGCAAATACAACAAATGTACATGTAACAAATTCACAAGTAATTCAGAGGAAATATGGTATGGAAACCTGCCAAAGACCCTGAGCATTCTGCCAGTCCATACAGCTTGGTAAATCAACCTCTGGCTCCAACAGGGCCAGTCTTGCTCCAAAAGCTACCTCCAAAAGCTATTCTCATTCAGTTCTCCTCCCTGAAACAACTCTGCTCTTGGCCTCCCCTTTTTGTCAGGGAGCAAAACATTTGCATTGGGCTTAAGGACCTACAATAGGAGCCTTGGTCACCATTACTCCTGGTAACCACACAGCATTCACCCTAACAACTTGTCTTGCACCTCGAATGAGAGGATGGAAAAAAAAAAACCATTAAAATACCACTACAACATGATGCCTCTCTAAGAGTTTACAAACCTTCCTGGTGATAATATATATTTGTTCTGCATTCATGGAGGTATACCTTTCTATACCTGTCACAATATGCAGCAGGTTTGTTATAAACACACTATCTAAAAACATATCTAGAGAAACACAACCATCTCTCCATATTTTCTCTATATAAACATACCCATTTCTGCCAAATATGACTTTTAAGGGGAAAAAAACCTACATTGCTTCAGTATCAAAAAATTGTACATCTCAAGAAAGGAACAATATCCAATTTACAGCATTTCACTCCAAAAACACCTGCCATAGGGAAATCTCTCTTGGCCCTGAAACGAAGGATGGTAAACAGACATTCCAAGTTAATGGAGCAATATATCTGCTCAATTCTGATAATGAATAAAACTTTGACATACTAACTAGCCTTAAATCAAAAACAGTCTTCTCCCCTAATCAGAGACATAAGAGGGTAGGGTGCCCAGAGCTTAGACTTATCGCACTGAAACTGAAAGGGTGCTGAAAACATTTGCACCCCTTAAACAAGTAGAAACCACTTATTAGCATACCTAGTCAGCAAGAATAATTAGTAAAGATAAAATATGGTTTAGGTCTGCACTGCATGCCACTGGTGGCAGACTCTCTACCAGGCTGCTCTCAGATATCCTGGAGCCTTTACCTTCAATATGCCTTGTATTCTGAGGTCTCTCTCACAATTACAACTGAATTTGTGGGTCCTTTTTATCCTGCTTGCCGTGGGTACATTTTCATGTTTGTCCTAGACACCAGGATTATTGCAGCTTGCCTCCAAGTTCAAGAGATTTCTCCCACAATGGACCTTACTAGAGCATTGCTTGGATTTCTTCTTTGGATCATATTTGTACATGTCATATCCTCTTACCCTCAACATTAAAGGATAAGTTGCTTGAGAGCAGAATCTGTTTGTTTTTCATTTTTGAAACTCCCAATGCTCAATGCCTGATCTTGCAAATAGCACACAAAACATGCATTAAATTATTACCACTAAATAACAACAACAAAATCACAACTAGCATTTGTATAGCACTTACTAGTGCCAGCCACTGTGTTAAATGCTTTACAAATCTTATTTCATTTAATCTTCACAGCTATTATATCCTCATTTTACAGCTGAAGAAACTGAGGCAAACAGATTACCTAAGATGACACATCTGATAAGTGTTTGAGGCTGGATTTGAACTCAGATCTTCCTGATTCCATTGTGCTAACTAGCTATGTGAGTTTCTGAAACTTGTCTAGCATTTATTTTGATCCAGCCTAATAAAAAAAGCAATTGCATCCTTTTGAGAATAAGTGTGAAACTGGATCTCCATATGTTCTAAACAAAAACACTGATTTTTAAAAAATTATAGGATTTACAAGCTGGAAAAGGAAAGCACCACAGAAGGCTCAAAAATCTATAGGAGACAATGACAAAGGATAAGCAGCATTCATGAACTCTGATGTTTCTCTATCGTGGAAAATAATCTTCAGACTAGAAGGTAAAAATTAAAAATGGTAAACAGGGGATTGAAATTCCAAACAAACAACAAGAAGGTAAGAAAGTAGCAGGCAGCCTCCAGTGAGTTCAAGTCACCAGTGCTGAATGAAGGACTTGCATGCAAGGGCAATAAAAGAAGCTTCAGATGTGATTGCCCTAAAGCTGCCCATCAGAGCACAGCCTTCTCATCGTCATCAATGACATCAACAAGTACTTAGTAAGCACTTACTATGTGCCCAGCACTGTGAGAAGCTAAGCACTAGGAATAGAAAGAAAAGGCAAAAGCAACGTGCCCACCTTCACGGAGCTCACATGTCAATAAGGGAGACAACATGCCAATTACTGTGTGTGTGTGTGTGTGTGTGTATGAATGATACATACAAAGGAAATGGAAGGTAATCACTAAAGGAAGGCAGTAACAGTGGGGAAGGGAAACCAGGAAAGGCCTCTTGAAAAAAGGCAAGATTTCACCCAAGTCTTAAAAGAAGCCTGCAGGTAGAGGTAAAGGGGCAGAGCATTTCAGGCACGGATAGCGAGGGGAAAGGCAGCTAGTCAGTAGTTGGAGCATCCTGTGCAAGAAAAAGAAAGGAGGCCAATGTTGTAGAGTACGTAGAAGGGAGTAAAGTGTAAGAAAACTGGAAAGATAGTAAGGAATAAGGTTATGAAGGGCTTCAAAAGCCAAAGAGAAAGGCTGTATATGTGATCCCAGAAGCGATAGGAAGCCAGTGGGGTTTCTTGATAGAAGTCAGTGATGTGGTGACATGGCCAGACCTTTTGGCAGCTGAGCTGAGATGGGTAAGAGTAGCACGAGTCAAGGCAGGGAGACTAACTTGCAGGCTATTGTATCACTCCTAGAGTGTTAAGAGTCAGCTAGGTAGCACAGTGGATAGAGCCCTGAAGTTGGAGTCAGGAAGGTCTCAATCCACACCTAGCCTTAGGAACTTCCCAGCTGTGTGACTCTGGGCAAGTCCCTTAGCCTCTCATGTCTCTGTGGGATAATAACTGCATGTAGCACCTCCTAGGGATGTTATAAAGGTCAATGAGATAATACATGTAAATTGCTTTGAAAACCTTTAAGGACTATATAAATATAAGCTGCAGGTGCTGCTACTATTATTATTAGGGAAGACAACTAATACACATAAATTATATACAAAACAAATATGCCACTCTCTATCTACCTCAAAAAGTTAATGATTCCCTTCTCCCTCTAGGATAAGACTTCTCAACCTGAAATATAAGCCTTCAAGTTTGGCTCCCATTTGTCTTTCCAGACTCTTTTAAAATCACTCCTTTTTACAAGCTCTAAACTCCAGGCAAACTGACCTGCCAGCTACCACCAAACCTGATACCTTATCTCTGGCCTTGGCACATTTACACAGGCTGCCCCTATGTTTCCCCCTCTAGGAATTCCTGGCTCTGTTCAAAGATTAGCTCAGGTCCCATGTTTCACACAAGGCCTTTCCTAATTCCCTTATTTCAGCTGTTTTGGACTTTCCCAGTTGCCTGAAATCAGTTTAAATTTACTCTATATAATCTTTATATTTATTCATCTGGGAATTGTTCGTTTTCCTGTGCCTCCCCACCCCCCACCCTCCCTTTAGGGCAGGACCTGTTTCACTATATCTTTCCCCTCTCAGCTGTGCTTCTGTCTTCCACAGCATGCCTCAGTTACAGTCACACCTTTAGTGCCTGGGAACTTCTCACCACCATGCCACCTTTTTTCTCTCAAGGAGAGTTTCTCCCAAGGCTTCCATTTGGGGGAGAGCCTCTAGTCCACCAATCTTCACTCTCTTCTCCCAACTGCGCTTTTGACTTTAATACTATGCCACCACTACCTTCTCCCCCAAAAGTATCCACACCTATTACATAAATGCACCTACCTGTAAACATATGAGATGTTAAACACACAAAGAATTGCACTTGTACAAGACTCCTGACCCTCCCCTAGATTGTCCAATTTTAAATATTTGTGTGCCAAAATCCTTCCTAGTAAAGAACGTTATGCAATCAGCAAAAGAAGTTAGAGAAGCCCTCTCCTAGGTGCCCCCCTCACTTCACTTCTTGGTGTTCTCTACATCTTCAAGTACACTGGTTGAAACTTATTTACATATTATGGCCCACCAGCAGAACATAAGCTCCTTTAGGACAGAAGAGAGTCCCATATTTTTCTTTGTATTCCCCCAAAAGTTCCCTGAATTTTTTTTTTAAAATGGAATTGAATTGTGCTAGGCAGACCCACCAAACACAGAAGAGGAATGGCTCCCCCACGACCTTGTGATAAACCAGGTCTGGACTTCTCAATAAACTAGTTTGGAGAGCACTGACTCAGAGTGATGTGCACCAGGCAGTTTCTCAAAGTACTACCAAAAGTTTTGTGGTTTAGCTATGATGGTCTTTGAGGAGATAATTTAAATGAAAAAATAAATAAATAAATAAACCTTCTACATTATTTGTAGTACACTGATTTGCATTCATGTGACACAGTGTTTTATGTAGAATGCTTACTACCTACATGAAGAGTTTACAGCATCAAGGTAGCTCAATAACTGTCAATGCAATTTTACAACATGGGTTTCAAAATTAGCTATGATGATGGACACACATATAACTGCCTTCAGGAGTGGGTTCTAAAATAAATGCCAGGGACTTTAGTCATTGATCTATTCCAAATTGTTATCAGTATAAAACACAGTACACTCTTCAAAAGCTAGAATTTCAAGATAAAGTTAATTCTCTAAGGGTACTAAGTAGCACAGTGGATAAAGCACTGAGCTTGGAAGGGCAATTAGGTGGCACAATGGATAGAGTGCCTAGTCTGAAGTCAGAAGGACTCATCTTCCTGAGTCAAATCTGACCTCAGACACTTCCTAGCTGTGTGACTCTGGTCACTTAATCCTCTTTGTCTCTGTTCCTCATCTGTAAAAGAAGCTGGAGAAGGAAATGGCAAACCATTCCAGTATCTTGGCCAAGAAAAAGCCAAATGGGGTCACAAAGAGTCAGACTCGACAGAAACGACTGAAGAACAAAAAAAAAATACTCTTAAAGAACTGATATACATCCTTTACTTAGTTCTGTCCTTATGTATTCTGGTCCTAAAAGATAGCTCTAATAACAAGAGTACCTTTGCTCTTGCATCTTTAAAAAATAATGGTGTATCAGATATGTGGATTCCGTGAGGACCAACCCTGACATACTGCGCTTTTCTCAGCAACCTAAAGGGCAAGGACAACTCCAGGGGACTCACGATGGAGAATGCTATCTTCATTCAGAGAAAGAACTGCGAAGTTTGAATACAGACTGAGGCACACTACATGCTCGCCTTTTCTGCTTCTCTTTTGTTTTTGTTTTTGGGTTTTTTTTTTTTTTGGTTCTGTTTCTTCTTTCTCATGATTCATTCCATTGGTCAAAATTCTTCTCCACGACCTGACTAGAGCATAAATTAATTCAATGTGAAGTTATACATGACAGTTATATGGGACTTCACGCCATCTTGGGGAGGGAGGGGGGAGGGAGGGGAGAAAAACTGGAACTCAAAACTATGTAGAACCGTGTGTGGTAAACTAAAAATAAATAAAGAAATTTAAAAAAAAAATAATGGTGTATGAATGCAAAACCTTTATATTCATTTTGCATCAATACAAAATGAAGTCTTTGAAGTAGAAGATGACAAAGAGGAAGAGAAGGTAAGGGGTGGGGGGGAACTTAAGGGAGTGAAGGGGGAAAATAAAAGAAAATTATTTGACCACTTCTGTCCTTTTGGGATATTATAATAGTAAGAATGATTTTTGCTGGGAATTCAAACTGCAAAAGGAGTTCATCAAGCAAAAGCAACCTGATATTCGGACAGCTCATAAATCTCCAGAAGATTCTTAAAACTTCAGAAAGCAATAAAGAGGGTCAGCCAAAGGATCTGTCCTTTTCTGAATCAACCATTTTGAAAATGCAATTCAAGTCAAAATGGAAACCTCTGCAACCATGAAGTGTGCTAGAGTAGCAAACAAAAACATTTGGGAACTCATGGGGATCGGTCCCAAAATGTAACCATGGATTAAGTTACACATCAAATTACTAATAACTGAATCTTGACATCAAATATTTTTCAGATATCTAAAGTTCTAAATCAAATATTTTTCAGATATCTAAAGTTCTAAATTTGTAAACCTCGGTTTACAAATATGTATGCTTCACTGGACAAGGAAAAATTTTCCACAAAATTTGTCTTGCAGGACGAACAAAAATTCGCAGTACAAACATCAGAGGTTGCAGAGGATATCTCATCTGAGGAGGAGGCTGAGAGGTCTAAGGAATCCCTCATGTTAAGTGAGATTAGGGAGGTTTATCAGATGTGGGAAAAAGTGAAAAATTTTGTTGAAAAACATCACCCAAATAAGGCTGTAGCAATGAATATTTTTAACGATAATGCAATGTCACATTTCCTTGCCATTCTGAAAAAACATCAAAAACAAGTGTCATTAGATAGATCCCTAGTCAGAAGCGAACATAAAAAAGAATAATCAGAGAGTCAAAATATGAAAGTGATTCTAAAAAACAAAAAATAAGGGAAGGCAGTAGTGTTAGTCTTACTTATAGTTAAAGTAGCATTAAGAGAGAACACTCCCGACTTTGAAATCCCTGATGTTCTCATGGAAGCGAGATTCGCCTTTCAAGCAACAACCCTTCCCCACTCCCTCGTCTCTCTCACGCCAACCGTGACTCTTCTCAAAGGTAAAGTGCAGGTTAATTTGTTTTATTTTTGGTTTATATTGTCTACTAATCATTGCTGTTGTATTTCAGGTACATTAAGGACAAATAACTTACTTAAAATTATAAATATTTTATATGAATATTTTGGGGGATGCAGTACCGATCATCTGACTTTACATTATTTGCAATAGGAACAAATCACATGACAAACAGAATCTTGGAACAAATTAAATTTGCAAACCGAGGTTCTACTGTAATAAATAAATTTGGCAAGAATATTTGGAGACTGGATTTCTGTTCCAGTCTGAGGCTTATAACCAAAAAGAAAAACACCAGAATCATGCAACAAGTATTTTGATGGTCACCACTTATAATGTTCATAGAGTCATAATACAAATTCCTTCTGCAACACTTCTGAGGTTTCCAAAAGCATTCAGAAGCTAAATCAGAGCTAATTAGCACCCAAGAGTAGTTCCATGCTATATTACATTGGAACTCTTATTGTTAAAATAATTTTTATAATATATCTTGATTTAACACAACAGATACTTCCCACACACCACATAGCCACTTATTCTCCCCAAACTCAACTAACTTCAGTATCTCCCCATTACCTCTATGAGCAAATGTAAATGTCTATGTTTGATACTAAAAGCTCTTTACAACTTGTCCTTTCCCTGTCTTTCTACCTTTATTACACCTTACTACCCTCCATGAAACACCATGATGCAGTAACAATGACCTTCGTAACATTCTACACACACAGCACTCCATCTTTCCTCTTCACATCTCTGCACTGACTGGCCCCTGTACTGGTAAAGCTACCCTTCCTCGACTCTCCATTCTTCCAAGAACCAACTCTCGTTTGTACATGTTTGACACACACCTATATAAGTGAGTGTTGTCTCGCTGTTAGGATGTAAGGTTATTGAAGGTAAAGCTTTAGTCTTCATATTCCCCCAAAATCCAGGCTGATGCCTGCTACATAGCTGTGTATTAATAAGTCCTTGATCGACTGGTTAACCCAAGCAAACCACCTAACAACCTTCACTCCCTGAGAAAAGGATATGTCTTTTAACTTTGGTAGCATGGTACTAACACGGACATGTGTCTGACCAGAGTTTTGATGTTTCTCTATGCATAAACTGTTCTTCTGTCTCTGGGCTCTACATCTCTTCACACAAGCCTTGCCTTGTTAACTTCAGAACTCCTGCATAAGTAATTCTAGTTTATACTTAAACAAAGTTTATACTTTACACTCTTTTGGAGAAGGGGTAAGAATTAAGAAAGAGAAAAACAGGGTGGGGAGCGGGGGGAAGAACCATTAAAAAGGTCCATTTTTTTTCATTATATTCCTGAGCTGCTTTCAGTTATAGTTCACAAGAGATCTACCTGACAAAGAAAGGTTTTATCTTATGTTACTGAAAATCTATGAAGAGTATATTCATCCATCCTCTGAAGGGACTCAGAAGCACAGTCAGAAGATGTTCACTGCCATTCCAAGCTGTAAGGGACTAGGGAATAGCCTGGAATTGCCTTTTTCCTTTAAAACAAGAAAGTGAAAAATTAAAGTGGGGCTCTTTGGTGAACTGCATGGTCTTTTCCTTGAGATTCTTTAGCTAGAGCATACCCACTGGAGTAACTTGATCTTAGAAAAGAATTAACTATCACAGAAATATCTATGACATTCAGAAATAGTCCAAAAGGCTAATCACCATGAAAAATAACTGAAACTAAATATCACTGGTCTACAAAAGTTTATTTTTCAATAGTAAGTCTGAATCATTCTTTGTGTGACAAAAGAGTCCGTAACGTTGGGTTCCTAAAGATTTCCAAAAGAGAAATATTTAGAAGAAATAAAAAGCTTGTCTGAATTTATATGTGAGGAGCTAGAAGAAATAAAAACTTATGTGAATTTATATATTTCATAAAGATTAAAATATTTAAAATATTAAAATATTTCATAGAATCATAGAACTCAACATTTGGAAAGGACCTCTGAAGCCATCTAGTCTGACCCCCATGTCAAAGCAAGCCCAACTATAATATTCCTGAAAAGAAGTTCAACCTCAGCTTGACAATCTACAAGGAACTGGGGGTGGGGGGTGGGGAAGGAGATCTGCACCCTCACTAAGCAGCCTATTCCACTTTGGGACATGTTGCTCTAAGTGTTAGTTGATTGTTCCTGCCATCAAGCCTCCAATGACTTCTTTCTTCCTGTCATGCATCCTTCTGTCCCCTGAAGCCAAACAGAACAAGGCTAATCTCCCTTTAACATGATAAACCTTCCAATCCTTGGAGATGGCCATCATGTCACTTCCAAAAGGAAAACCTCATCATCACTATCACCCACCAACCCACAACTCAGGGGCCCTTTACTACAGGCCAAACATATTTAGTTCCTCTACCAACCAATCCTCCAATATCAAGAATTCAACGCCTGTCACCATCCTGGTTTCCCTCTTCTGGACATACTTCAGTTTACTATCAATGTCCTTCTGAAGTCGTAGTGCCCAGAGCTGAAAACAATACTTCAGACAAAATGTGATGAGGGAGGAGTACAGCAGTTCAAGAATGTAAATCAAGTTCAGCGGCCTATAGTTTAATGACTGTTGTTCTCTTCCCTTTTTTGAAAAGTGGATGGTATTTGTTCTTCTCTAATCTTGAGGTGATTCTCCCATTTTTCAAGATCTTTCAAATATCACTGGCAGTGGCTCAACAGGATGCTAATCATCTAGTCCACGTAAACGTATTTCTCAAGGGCAGCAAGATGCTCCATTATTACTTCCTTACTTGTCTTGTGCATCTTGTCTATCTCCTTTTAGTCACTTGTCTTATGTTGTATCTTGTGTAAAAATCATCCTTTTCCTTTTCCATATTAGTCATGTTATAAAAGAAAGCAAAAAAATTAAAATAGAAAGTGTGCTTCAATCTGCATTCAGACGCTACTGAGTCTTGCATTTGAAAGTCAAATTTTCTATTCAGCTCTGGCCTTCTCATCAGGAATGCTCTGAAGTCCTCTATATCATTAAATATCCATTTTTTTTCCCCTGAAGGATTATATTTAGTTTTGCTGGGTTGGTGACTCTTGGTTGTAATCCTAGCTCCCTTGCCCTCCAGAATCTCCTATTCCATACCCTCTGATTCCTTAATGCAGAACCTGCCAAATTCTGACTGCGGCTCCACAATATTTGAACTGTTTCTTTCTGGCTGCTTCTGATATTTTCTCCTTGAACTGGGATATCTGGAATTTGGCTGTAATATTCCTGGGAGTTTTTATTTTGGGATGTCTTTCAGGAGGTGATTGGTAGATTCTTTCAATTTCTATTTCACTCACTGGTTCTAGATTATCAGGGCAGTTTTCCTTGATAATTTCTTGAAAGATGATGTCTAGGCTCTTTTTTTTGATCATGGCTTTCAGGCAATCCAATTATTCTTAAATTCTCTCTCCTGGATTTATTTTCCAGGTCACCTGTTTTCCCAATGAGACATTTCAGATTTTCTTCTATTTTTTTATTCTTTTGAGTTTGTTTTATTGTTTCTTGATGTCTTATGGAGTCCTTAGTTTCCATATGACCAATTCTGCATTTTAAGGAGTTCTCTTCTGTGAATTTTTGTGCTTCTTCTACCATTTGGCCAATTCTGTTTTTTAAGATGTTGTTGTCTTCATTATTCTTTGTTCCTTCTTTACCAAGTTGTTCTTTTTTTTTTTTTTGCTCACTCTCATTTCTTTAACCAATTTTTCTTCTACCTCTTATTTGATTTTTATAAAATTTTTTGGATATTTTTTGAGCTATTCTGGGAATTCTTTTGGGGCCTGAGACCAATTCACATTTTCCTTTGAAGCTTTGGATGTAGCAGTTTTGACTTTATTGTTTTCTGAGTTTCTGTTTTCATCTTTGCTGTCACCATAGTAACTTTCTATGGTCAGGTTCCTTTTTTGTTGTTGTTTGCTCATTTTTTCAGTCTATTTCTTTACTTTTAAATATGTTAGTGGGGGGCTCTGCTCCCGAGGTGGATGGGCACTGTCCCAAGCTTCAGGTTTTTTGTGCTGCTATTTTCAAAGCTAGTTCTGAGGGATCTAAAAATAATATTTTAGTTCTCTCAAGGTGGTTTGATCTAAGGAGAAGTGTGGTCATTGTTCTCCTGAACTGTGCTCTGGTTTGAGAACAACCACAAACATGCTTTTGCACCCAGAAACTAGGACCAGGGTGCCCACTCCCCTGTGGCCAAAAGCTCTGATGTGCTAGTGTTATTTTTTGCCCTGAAATTGAGACCCAGAACTGTGACCCTGATCTATGTATGGGCAATGCAACAGAGTGCTAAACCCAATGCCAGCAAAAGGACCCCCGTAATCTCCATCTGAGCAGTAGCCCAACCTCCTTACCATCTGTAGGCTGACAGCTACAGAAGCCACTGCATTCACTGCTAATTGAGTCACCCCTAAGGCCTGTTGCTGGTTTACTAGGGATACTACATTGTGCTCCATTCTCACTAAAGTGGGACAGACCTTTCCTACCAACTTTTTATTTTGGGCTGGAAAATTGTTTCAATCCATCCTTTCATGGGTTCTGCCTCTCCACAACTCATTTTGAGGAATTATTTAAAGTTGCTTAGAGGAGAACTTGGGAGAATTCAGGTGAGTCACTGCATTTTCTCTGCCATCTTGGGTCTATTCCTCTATCAATTTCTTTCAAAGAGAAAACAGGCACAAAACAATAGGTAAGTGGAGGATGGGCCTTCTCACCACTGTCCCTATCCAAGCAAAGGCCTTGTCCCTTTCTTGGTCCTTTTGGTACCAACACAATTTAAAACAAACAAGCCTGATGTTACTCTTAGCACCTCTCAATCCTGAGTCCCAGAACTCCTATTTATTATATTGTAGGCTAGGCCAAGCTTTTACATTAATCCTTTGTTACCCGGTGGGTGATTTCACTAGACATCTACATCATGCTGCTCAGGCCAATTTAATTTTTCCAATTCCATTAGAATGGTTTCCCTTTCTGTCCTTGAAATTTCATTCTTAAGCATGTCCCATTATCCCTGGACTGACTCCCCTGAAGTATTTTCATCTATGAGATCTAATCTATCTCTCTGCTAAACGTTTTCCAATTTGCTTTTCCAGAACCTAGAATGCATGTCAAACTACATGAAGATTTTCTCTCTGGCTGTGGAGTGAGGAAGATTTGAGTTCACGTGAAGTTCTTTCTCTGCCTCTCAAAAGTACTGGCAACTTTCTGAAAATCTTAATTGTAGAAAAGCTTGGCCACTTCTAATAATAAACCATGGCTTCTCATCTTGGAGTTACTTACACCAGTTATATAACAATATAGACCCTAGACCCTTTATCACAAACTGTAGGATGGAGTCACCTCTTCCCAAGATTCCTGTCATGCTTGGACCACCTCCAGTCGTCCTGTTGAATATCTGGCCACTGGACCCAGATGGCTCTGGAGGAGAAAGTGAGGCTGGTGACTCTGCACAGCCCTCCCTCACTCAAATCAAAGTCAACTGCAAGTCATGTCATCATTTTCCAGATGTCATGGTCCTCTTCGAAAACAAAGGAAAAACACAATAACAACCCTTTATATACTTAAAATGAGATGAGCTCAATAAATATGCTAAATTTAAGACAATTTTCAAAATACATGATTTCAAAAATATGAACAAACATACTTCTAGGTTTACGTATGAGCTTTGAATAGTACTACAAATTCAGACATAGTAAGGACAGCAGTGACTAATGTGTATAAAAATTAAAGTTTACTTACTGACTACCCTTTAAATGAGGGAGACTTGGCTGAACAAGCTATGGTATATGAAGGTAATGGAATACTATTGTGCCATAAGAAATGGGGATGATACGGACTTCATAACAACCTGGAAAAACCTACATGACATAATGCTGAGTGAGTGGAGCAGAGCCAGGAGAACATTGTACACAACCACAGATATATGGATTCCGTGAGGACCAACCCTGACAGACTTCCCTCTTCTCAGCAACACAAGGTGCAAGGACAACTCCAAAGGAATCGCAATGGAGAATGCTATCTACATCCAGAGAAAGAACTATGAAGTTTGAATGCAGATTGAGGCACACTTCATGCTCGCCTTTTTTTCCTTCTCTTTTGTTTTTGTTTTTGGGATTTTTTTTTTGTTCTGTTTCTTCTTTCTCATGATTCATTCCATTGGTCATAATTCTTCTCCACAACTTGACTAGTGTATAAATTAATTCAATGTGAAGTTATACGTTGTAGTTATATGAGATTCCATGCCGTCTTGGGGAGGGAGGAGAAAGGGAGGGGAGAAAATCTGGAACTCAAAATTATGTAGAACCGTGTGTTGTAAACTAAAAATAAAAATTAAAAAAAAAACCAAATTTCAGTTATGGTGACAGGAGGGGCCCTCTTTCCTCTGCACCTGCAACTCTTATTTTATTTACAGTGGTCACAGGATCAATGTCTCCTCCTTCAGAAATAAAGCTTTCTACTTTGTGTTGGAAAAAAAAATGAGGGAGACTCTTACTCATTTTTCCAGTCTATTTCTAAAGTTGTATAACCTAATAGCAGTAATACTATTACACTACTTTTTTAATTGTAAGAAGCAACCCTAATTATGGAAGAATTTACTAAATTAATATCTTTATGTATGAATCCTGAAAAGGATACTAGATACCTCCATGGTTTCTTTAAAAGCAAGGAAAATGCAACCTAAGTTTTTCAATTACAATGTGGAATTACTTCATTTTTTGATTATGTAAGGACACCATCTCTATTCTAGTAACCTAGTTTTGCAATTTCAGAGTCATAATCAGCTTCTCACACTCCCCCTCATCCCCATATACCATCATCATTTTGCCAAGTGTTGTGAACTCTATCCCCACAAAAGTGCTTGCCTAAGACTCCTCTCCACTCACACAGCCAACACCCTAGTTCAGCAATCTCATCTGGACTATTGTAATATCCATCTAACTGTCAGGCTTCCTACTGTAAATCTCTCCTCTCTCTAAAGTGATCTTCCTAAAGCAGAGTTCTAACCAAGTCATTCTTCTCCTCAATAAACAACAATGGGGAGTAGCAAGAAGTTTCCCGCTCTCTTCATCCCTACTGCTACCACAACTCCTCCAAAGAGATCTAGAAAGCAAAGGACACCCAGTCCATATATAAGAAATTAAAGACAAATGACAGAGACATTTTTGCAGCCTAGGTCTACATAGGGAGAAAGAGAAAAGGAGAAGTCTATGTAAATCAGGTGTGAGGTATAGCTAGGAAAAGTTGTATGAGTTATTCTAGTGAAAGAAGAGACTGTGCACCAGGGCAAGAAAAGTGCACAAAAACAGCAAAGAGGCGTATAAACTTATGTAGGAAAGAGAAATAGGTGCCAAACTGCTGTGACTCACTATCCAGTTCCAGGGTGGAATGAAAAGGTATTCCAGGGTAAGGAGCAGTTGTAGGCCCTGCAAGGGAGCAAGTTCAGAGGCAAATAAACATTACCTGTGAGTTTGGAACTCCCAAGGATAATCAGGATCTCATTCCAACCTGCCCAATGGTCAGGCCCAGATCCAAGTCAGGACTTTGCAAAGCATCGACCAAGAAGGCAACAATCAGAATCTGCCCTACATAAGACTGCTTTGGGAGCACTAAAAGCTGGCAGGTCTGCAGCCTGAACTGTCACTCTAACACCCCAAAGAGAAGCAGGAGGACTTGTTCAGACATTCCCTCCCAGAAGGGCCAAGAGTCTAGCCCAAAATAAATTCCAAAGTCAGGAAAAAGGCTATAAAGATAAGCAAACAAATAAGAATTCCCCCATAAAAAGCTATTACCATAGCAGGGACATTAAAGACATAAGTTTCAAAGAATACATAGGCTGGGCATAATAAGTTCAACCAAAATCCTTGGAAGAGATGAAACAAGATGTTTGTTTGGTTTTTTGGAAGGCTGGTGGTGGTGGTTGTTTATTTTGTTTTTAAGTTTAAATGTTTTAATAAATGAAATGGGGGCGGAGCCAAGATGGCAGCTGGAAAGCAGGAACTTGCGTGAGCTCCCTCACAGGTCCCTCCAAAAACCTATGAAAAATCGCTCTGAACAAATTCTAGAACTGCAGAACCCACTAAATAGCAGACAGAAGCCGGGCTCCAGCCCAGAACAGCTTGGATGGTCACTGGGTGAGGTCTATCGATAGAGGGAGGAAGTAATCAAAAACACTTTCAAAAAGGGACAGGGTCAAGAGAGAAAATTCAATAAAGGGGGATAGGTTAGGAAGGAGCAAAATATAGTTAGTCTTTCACAACATGAGTATTGTGAAAGGGTTTTACATAATGATATGTATGTGGCCTATGTGGAACTGCTTGCCTTCCTAGGGAGGGTGGGTGGGGAGGGAAGAGGGGAGAGAATTTGAAACTCAAAGCTTTAAAAACAGATGTTCAAAAACAAAAAAAAAAAAGTTTTTGCATGCAACTAGGAAATAAGATACACAGGCAATGGGGCATTGAAATTTATCTTGCCCTACAAGAAAGTAAGGGAAAAGGGGATGGGGAAGGAGTGGGGTGACAGAAGGGAAGGCTGACTGGGGAATGGGGCAACCAGAATATATGCCATCTTGGAGTGGGGGGGAGGGTAGAAATGGGGAGAAAATTCATAACTCAAATTCTTGTGAAAATCAATGCTGAAAACTAAATATATTAAATAAATAATTTTTTAAAAAATTAAATGAAATGAGAGCACTAGAAGGAAAAAAAAAATGAAAAAAAAAAGTTACAGAAAAAAGAATTAGAAAGGGAGCTGGCTGCTTGGTGTGAGAGATTCAAAACCTTGCCCAAGATGCAATCACCCTGAAATTTGGAATGTTAACGATGCCATGAGAAAAAGAAGTATCAAAACAAAGTCAAAATATTGGGGTGAAGTATCTCATAACAAAAATAACTGACCTGTAAAACAGATGAAGGAAAGATAAATTGAGAATCATTGGCCTACCTGAAAGTCATAACAGAAAAAAGAAGTGCCTAGACATCATATTTCAAGAAATCATAAATGAAAATTGTCTAGAATTCTTAGAACAAAAGGGAAGAGTAGAAATTATAAAAATCCAGTCACCTCTGGAAAGAAACTCCAAAAAGAAAATTCCCAGGAATATTGCGGTCCAAATGTGGAGCTTCTCTGTCAAAGAAAAATATTGTAAGCAACAGAAAGGATTCAAGTACTCAGAAGTCACAGTAAGTATCACATACAATTCAGCACACTCTATAGGCTTATGACCAAGAACAACATACATATAGCAAAACTGAGTATTAGCGTAGGGGGCAGAGAGAGAAGAAATGGACTTTTAATGAAAAGGAGAACTTCCAGGCATTCCTGATGAAAACACCCAATTTTTTTTAGAGATTATGACGTGCAAACATAATAGTCAAAAGAAATATAAAATGGTAAAATGAGCAAACAAACGTTCAAAGAACTAAACTTACATTCTCAAATGGGGAGAAGATACATACAAGGTCCCCTCAGAACGCTATCACCATCAGAGATTATGGAAGCAAGCTAATTAGATACATAGCCTGAAAATTACTATTATGACAGAAAGGAGAGGGAAAAAAGCATTGTATATAATAGGAGCTATGTGACTGGAGTTAAAATAGAAGTTTATACAAACAAGGAGGAAGGGAGGTGAGGGAGCAGGTAACAGGAGAACCTCACTCTCATCTGAACATGTCAAAGGGGGGAAAAATATACATGTACACAGTTGGGTAAACAAATACATTTCACTCAACAAGGAAAAAGGAGGAAAAGAGAAAAAAGAAGAGAGAGTAACGAGGAGAATAGAGTAAGGAAAAAGATTAGTCTTAAGCAAAACAAAATTTAAGGATATACAAAAACATTTATAGCAGCTCTTTTTATATTGGCAAAGAATTGGAAACTGAGGAGGTATCCATCAATTAAAGAATGGTTGAGCAAGTTACAGTGTATAAATGTTATGAAATACTATTTTGCTGTAAGAAATGATGAAGGGAATAATTTTAGAGGAACCTATAAAGATGCAGAGTGAGGTGAGCAGAACTAGGAGTAAAGTTTATACAACAACATCGTAAAGACAAATTCAGAAAGACTTGTGAACTCAGTTAAACACAAGGAACAACCATGACTGCAAAGGACTAATGATAAAACAAGCTACTCACCTCCTGAAAGAGAGGTGCTATACTCAGAAGAGACTGAATCACATTTTTAGGAAATGGTTAATGAAAGAAATGTTTTGCTTGACTCTACTGACTCCACATGGTGATAACAGGATTTTTGTTTCTCTTTCTCAATGCCACTAATCTAACCCTCTCAAAGGACAGAATTTTACTTCACATTTGACTACAAAAACTGAGGCCAATTGTCACAAGCTCCATTCCCCCTTCCCATCTTACATTACCCTGACATTACTTCCTTACTACCTTTTCCTTTACTCTAGTCCCTGATGAAGTTGCCCTTCTCCCTGTCAAGCCCAACCTCTCTTCGAGTACCCTGGATTCCCTCCTCTCCCCTATATACTCCAGCTGTCTGCTTCCAATATTATCTTCTTTCTCTCTCTAACCTTCAATTTCCCCCCAACTACTGGTTCTTTCCCTACTGCTACAAATACATCCAAGTGTCCCGTATTTCCAAAGTCATCCTTCATTAGATACTACCTGCAACTGCTATCATCCTATACAGCTATTTCTTTTCTTAGCTAAATTCCTTGAAAATGGGCAGGTAGATGGCACGGTGGAAAGCACACTGGACCTGGAATCAGGAGGAGGACATGAGTTCAAATGTGCCCTCAGACATTTCCTAACTGTGTGATCCCAGGCAAGTCATTTTGAGGCTGATTGTCTCCCCCCCCCCACTGCCATGCCGTCCCCTCCCAAATGAAATTTCTCGAAAAAAATAACTACAGTGTCTCCATTTCCTCTCCTCACACACAACTCTAAACCCTCTGCAATTTGATTTCCAATTTAAAAGTTACTACTCATCTCTTGACAAATTCGACGGCCTTTTCTCAATTTTCATTCCTAGTTTTTTAAGTATCTGACACTTGATCATCTCCTACCTACTCTGTCCTCTCTATAGTTTTGTGACAGTGCTCTCTCTTCTTTCTCCTCCTACTGTTTTTTCTTCACCATCCCATCATTCACCAACTTTGGGTATACTCAAAGGCTATTTTCAGAGACCTATTTTTTTCTCTCTACATTCTCTAGCTTAAGTGATCTCATCAGTTCAGATGGGTTCAACTATCAAATCTAAGCAGATGGATCCAGCCCACCTTCTCTCCTGAGCTCCAGTTCTGCATTATGAAGTACAATTTCTCACTAGATGTCCTATAGGAAGCTGAAACTCATCATATCTAAAAAGAATGGATTAGTTTTCCCCACAAACTCACCCCTCTCCCAAACTTACCTACTGCCATTAGGGACACTACCAAGTCTCCCAGTCATCTGTGTTTAAAAACCTAATGTCATCCTTAGTTCCTCACTGCTTGAACACATATCCAATATTTCCAAATCTTGTTTCTCTCTTTTTAATATCTCTCATACACATTGACCTCCTGTCTGATCACACAGGTATCATCCTACTTGAGACCTATCAAGCCCTCATTACCTCTTGTCTGAACTATTGAAAATTTTCTAATTGGTCGTCCTGCCTCAAGCCTTTCTCCTCTCCAATGCACCCTCTCCCTTGGCTGCCAAAGTGATTTTCCTAAAATGCAAATCTAACCATGTCACTCCTGCCTACTGAATAAACTTCAGCATCAGCTTAATATCTCTAGGATAAAATATAAAATTCTGTTTTGTCCTTAAAGATACTCATAACCTGGTCCCTTTGTACCTTTCTAATCTCAATACTTCACTATCCTTCACAAACTCTACTGTTTCTCATATACAACATTACATCTCCTAACTCATGCCTTTCATTGGTTGCACCTATACCTTGAATGTTCTCTATCCTCAACTCTCCACCTACTGGCTTGCTTGGCTTATTTCAGGATCCAGTTCAAATTCCACTTTCTACAGGAGGCTTTCCCCAGTCCCATTCCCTATCTTCATTATCACCTGATTGCTAGCAAGGTCTACTGCTAAGTGGAAGAAGATGGAAAAAAGGCACAACTACAAATCAGCCAAAAATAAGAGACAAACATTTCTATTTGGAGTTTCAGAATTACATTAAATCAGGCCATGTTGTCTCTACAGCTTGCAATTGCAGTGTATAGAAGTTTGCAAAATTTAAAGCACTATATAGATGCTATTATCATTATTACTATCACTATTATATTAAGCAAGACATTAAACTGGCAAAAATATGCAAAATGATGTCACTTCTCACTAAATCAGTTTCATAAAATCGCTGTTTTTCATCAAAAATATGTGTCAACATGTAATGGGGTTATTATTGTGATTTATCAATGAATTAACAAATATTTTAAATTTTCAACCATTTTAATTTCTGATATGGTAGCTATTGATAACCACCACCACAACCCATATGAACAAAAGCTCTCCAGTGTCTTCAATAATTTTTAAAAGTACAAAAGGTGCTGAACTGAAAAAGAGTGAGAACTGCTGCTCTAAGGTAAACTGTAGTGTATTTTCCCTTAATAGTGAGGTCTTTAGACTAAAACAGAATGACATCTTGGTTGGGTATATTGCAGAGGGGATCCTAGTTCAGCTAAAGTTTGGATTAATTGGCCTCTAAGGCATCATCTGCTTCTGAGATTTGTGATTGTAGGATTCTCTGCTTGAGGAAGAAAAACCCTTCATTCATTTGTGCAGCACTTTATTTCAGACTAAACAATTAGGGAAAGGCAACATTTAAAAAGCTACTCATCGGAGAAAAAAACAAGCAGCTGGTGTTACAAATTTTAATTACCATACTGATTTATGATAAACGAAAAGATTATACTTCTTTTCAAGGTGAACAGTAAGATCCTAATATACTATGTACATGAAAGGATAACAGTTTATTTACCCACAATAATGAAAGTCAAATATTACAGCATGATATTCCACAGTAAACCATGTTTCCCCACTGCTAAAAAGCAGTAAGTCATCTTTCTTTGCATCAACTTGTTTACCTAGCCATAGACCCAGAATTATTATCCAAAGCAAACAATCTTCTCAAGCACTGTGTCACCATTTCAAGTCAAAAGTAGCCCCGTGTGACACATAAGCAAAGTGTATATCTTGTTTGCTTGCTAGCCAGGACTTGGTTGAGATCTGCAGAAAACTAAAAGATAGACAGCTGAACTGACATTTGTGATTACTAAACTGGTCTGTGAAAATCTATAGCTAAGTTGACAATGCTGAGCAACTATTTTGTTCACTCTGTGCTCAAAGTACTTCTTGAACTCTTTTTCCCTTCAAAATAAAATGGTAAATAAACAAGGTCCCTATCTCTGTGTAGGCAGTCACCTTTTAAAAATGCTTCAATCTAATACCTATCCACTTTTCCCTGTAACATATCCATGGACTGAGTTCTATTAACACACATAATAAACTGATATTACTTTCAGAATCACTATAATTTGACATTAATTCTTTAATCTTCCTAACTCAAGATGTACTTTACTGACCATTATATGAAGTTTTGTTACTTAATTGTACATGAGTTCAAACACAACAATTGCTATGTCTTTATCTGTGAACTATAAAGTGGTTTTCACTGTTATTTATCATTCATTATAAAGCATTATGAAGTGGTATTACAATAAAACAATCTTTCCTGTCCAAAGAGTTAACCATCAAGAATGTATCACTTTAACACTAGCTCATCAATATTCACCTCTATTGACAGTAAAATAATTAGTGTTAATACCTGATTGACAATACATAGCCGACCAAAATGAAAACATAATATTCCACCCAGAAGCTATCAATTCTTAATAGCAATGTTCTCTAAACTACACACATCACCACTATTTACTTATTTATCAATTATATGTATATATATATTACTGTCACATCTTTATTCCCCTCCACTCATGCTATAATCCATTGAACCTGGAACCCCATCTTTTTCTGTCTACACCTTTGCACTGGCTGTCCTCCATGCCTAAAAAGCTCTGCCATCTCAGCCATACCTCTTGGTTTCAATGACTTTGTTTAAGACAAGGCTCAAGTCCTACCTTCCACAGGAGGACTTTCCTCCACCACCACCCTACCTATTGCTAGTGCCTCCTCCTCTGAAGTTACTTTTTTTTTTTGGAGGGGGGAAGGCAGGGCAATTGGGGTTAAGTGACTTGCCCAAGGTCACACAGCTAATAAGTGTGTCAAGTGTCTGAGGCCGCATTTAAACTCAGGTCCTTCTAATTCCAGGGCCGGTGCTCTATTCACTGCGTGAAGTTACTTTGTATCTTTTCTGTATGTATCTAATATATACTTAGTTATTTATATGTTGCATCTGCCATTAGGTTGTGAGCTCCTTGAAGGCAGGGATTGTTTTTGCCTTTTTTCCTAACTGAATTAGAACAATTCTTGGAACATAATCCTCATTATCATTATCATCATCATCATCATCATCACTACCATCATAATTAGCACTTATACAGCACTTTAAGATTTGCAAAGTGCTTTGCAGATATTATATCATTTTATTCTCACATCTATCATTATCCCCATTTTACAGGTATGGCTGACAGAAGTTAAGTGATTTCCCCAGGGTCACACAGCTAATAAATGTCTGAGGCCAGATGAGAACTGAGGTTTATTCTGACTCCAAAGTTAGCACTTTATCTATTGCAACGCTTAACAAATGCCTGGTGAGTGACTCATTGACTGAACAGAGCAAAATTAAAATTATCACCTTCCTTGTCCTCTTAATATAACACGAGTTTATATTAACTTTTGGGGCTGCCATACCACACTATTCATTCATATGGAGTTTGAGGCTAACTAAGCCCCACTCCATGTTTTCCAGAACAACACATCACTATCTTGCACTTTAAATGGTGGGAGTTATTTTTAACTCAAGTGTAAAAACAATACATTTATCCATATTATGTTTAATCTCTTATATTTGGCCCAATATCCTAGATTGGCAAGATCTTTTCAAGTCCTACTCTATAATGCAACCTACTTCATTATGCCATCTATGCCTTTATCAAAACAACTGATAAAAATTTTGAGCAACACAGTATTAAGCACAGATCCCTGAAGCACTTCACTGGAAACTTCTATATAATTTATATTTCTTTGTTCCCACTGGACCTTACTTCTGTATCCCACCTACCCCAATCTCTATAAATAGCCATTACATGTGAACTGACATTCTCTCTTCCAGTTATGCTGTTCCTTAAACTTGCCATTGGTTCAAAATCAAGTCTTTTTTCCTCCAAGAAAACAAAAAGCCACATGGTTATAGCTGGAAGCCACAGAGAAGTTCTCTGTCTTACCCCTACACCTTAAAAAAGTATTAAGTATTTTCCACTATTGTTTTTCATCTTTCAGTTTCTGTGACATTTCTGCATCTATACAGTCAGCATATAATTGGCAAAAGCTAACAGGCAAAGTGTATCTCAAAATCAGCATCATCCCAGAAGAGGTCTCTGGAGTCAGCTTGCAAAAACAAAAGGAAAGCTTTCCATACGGGAGTGGACATGTATTATGGAGTGGTGCCAAAAGTACACAGAATTGTGATTTTTACTATTTTATTGTGCTCTGTATCCCAAGGGGTTTTACAAATTTAAATGGATGCACAAACTACACAAGGGGTATACTTTGTTGCAGCTGAAATGGAGCATTGCAGCTGTTCAAGTGTAATGCTACACAAAGGCAAAAGGTCTAGAACCATATGCCTCACTGAAGTATGAGGCACAAGTGAAGGAAGCAAACTACACAAACTGGAACCTGGGGATGCTGAAGATACGTTCCCAAATCCTAATGCATGGGAAGATTTATGCTAACTACAAGCATTAGGTGGTCTGATGTCTTCTTTTAAGCCATTTCACTACAGATAAAACCTCTTTCAATATTACACAATGACTCAAACACTATGTTGAGATTACTAATGCCAAGAAGGGCTTAGTTTTAAACATTACCTCCCAAACACAAGGCAGACCAAAATATAGCAGAAGGGATATAAATGATGAACCTATCTGGGAACAAACAATAGCAGTTAAATGTACCATCTGGAGAGCCCAACAAAGATTTCAGAAGACCACTCTAGACTCAAAGATTACTTTCAAATTACTCTGCTGGCAAAATACAGTCATTCCCTAGAACGAAGTATGGCATCAAATGTTAGCATGCTGCCCTTTCTCCAGCCGCCCAAGAACAAAGGGACAAAGAGTGAAGTCAGTCAATAAGAATTCATTACGCAAATAAGAGGGTGGTATTATACTTAGTCCTGTAGTAGGAAGTAAAAGAAATAAAATAAATGGTCTCTAGTGAAAAATTTAGGTTATAGGTTAGAAATGGTAATAAAACTATTAAAATGCAGCACACAAACAAGCAAAAAAATGACAAGTGTACGCTGTCAGGTATAATCGAGGAAAGCTTGCTGGAAGAGGTCTGATTTGATCCAAGTCTTAAAGGAAGGAGATGCGGATTGGCAGGGAAAATTTAAAGGAATAGGAATAGGATAATCAAAAGCACTGAGGGAGGCCTCAACAATCTTGTGCAACAAATAGTAGCAAACTAATCAAGAAGTTAGTCTAGGGTTATGTTGGAGAATAACGAAAAAAAAAGATTAAAGAGGGCAAAGGGAATCAATTGATAAAGGCTTTGAATGCTAGGCTAGGAATCTGTGACCACAAAAAGGCCTCCTGCTGATTTTGTAGAAGATTTGGATGATGAAAACTGACAACACCATGGCAGATATGTGCATAGAAACATTATCTTTTAATCAATTTCTAAATTATTTTGATAACTTTCTTATTTTGCCCTTCCCTTACACGCAGTACACAATGGAATAACACATCAGCAAAAACAAAAGCCCTTTGATGATAAAATAGTACCAGGACACAATTCTCTTGAGATTATCTGAACATTAATGGATGATGGATTGGCTGTGGATCTCATGTGGCAAGGTCAGTGTGGACAATATGTGAGAATATTTGAAATTTGCAGTCAACATGTTCTGAAGACTTAAAAATCACCATTAAGAAGAGCACAGGGAAAAGAGTTGAAGACATAACCTGAATTCAAAACCAAGCTCTGATACTACCTAAATGACCCTGGACTGGTAAATTTACCTCTCTGGGCCTTGGTATCTTCATCTGTAAAATGGGGGATAAGACAAGATTATTTCTGAGGTCTTTTGCAGTTCTAAATCGTATGTATTCTCCTATTATAAGGTTTCTCCCAAAGTCATACGTGACAATAGATAGATTTCAGAGTCAAACCTGGACCTTTTGATTCTCACTAGCATGATACATCTCCCAATATGAAAAATTTCTGGAACATAACTGGAACCAAATAAAAATCTACCTTAAAGATACTATTTAAAAGACAAAAGACTATGAGGTAAATTATCTCACATAAAAGTGGCAAGAAAAAGCAGTTCTGTTGGAAGGGAAGAGGGGGCAGGTGAGGGGGAATGAGTGAATCTTGCTCTCATCAGATTTGATCTGAGGAGGGAATAACATACACACTCAATCGGGTATCTTATCCCACAGGAAAGAAGGAGGAAGGAGATAAAAAAGGGGGGATGATAGAAGGGAGGGCAGATAGGGGGAGGAGGTAATCAAAAGCAAACACTTTTGAAAAGGGACAGGGTCAAGGGAGAAAACTGAATAAAGGGCGACAGGATAGGATGGAGGGAAATATAGTTAGTCTTTCACAACATGAGTATTGTGGAAGTGTTTTACATAATGATACATGCGTGGCCTATGTTGAATTGCTTGCCTTCTTAGGGAGGGTGGCTGGGAAGGGAAGAAGGGAGAGAATCTGGAATGCAAAGTTTCAAAATCAGATGCTCAGAAGAAAAAGTTGTTTTTGCATGCAACTGAGAAATAAGATATATAGGGAATGGGGCATAGAAATCTATCCTGCCCTACAAGAAAGTAAGGGGAAAGGGGACTGTGGGGCGGGGAGTAGGGTGACAGAAGGGAGAGTTGAATGGGGAATGGGGCAATCAGAATATATGCCATCTTGGTGTGGAGGGAGGGTAGAAATGGGGGGAAAATTTGCAACTCAAAATCTTTTGGAAATCAATGTTGAAAACTAAAATATTAAATAAATAAAAGACAAAAGACTTCCAAATTTATAATGTTACAGTAAAAGTACATGAGATCCTAAATTACATGGAAGTCTATAGAGAAAAGATGTCATAAACTTTGTTCAATTTTGTCATAATTAAACTTGAAATTTAACAATGTGAATCACATTTATAAAGCTCCTAAAAACATATCAAACACCATAATCTAAAAATGTAAAAATTTTATAATTAGTTTAAGCCATCAAAACACAAAATAAATTTAAATATTTAAAAATTCTCCCCCCACCCCACACCACCTCTGAAAACATATATAGCATCTAAACTATGAAATCTCTCAAATTCGCCCCCTTCTCTCCCCTGACCCTGTCACCACCCTAGGGCAGACACCCTCATCACCTCATGCCTGGACTATTACAACAGCTACTGGTTAATCTGCTTACCTCATGTCTCTCTCCACTCCAGTTCATCCTCTATTTGGACACTAAAGTGATTTTCCTAAAGTGCAAGTCGGTCATCCCCATGTCATCCACCAACTCAACAAAATCCCAACAACTCCCTTTTAGCTTCAGGATCAAATACAAATACTCTGGTTAGCACTGAAAGCCCTATCTAATTCCTTCCTACCTTCCCAGTCTTCTCACTTACTCCCCAGCACTTACTCTTTGATCCAGTGCAGCTATTCCACAAACAAAACACTCCATCTCTTGGTTCTATGCATTCTCTCTGGCTGTTCCCCATGCCTACAATCGTCTCTCTATTAGACTCTGACTTCTGACTTCCCTTAAGTTACAACTAAAATCTCATCTTTTACAGGAAATTTTTCCCAACCCCTCTAAACCGTTAATTCTTCCTTCGGTTAATTATTTCCTCTTGATCCTGTATATAGATTGCTTTGTATGTATGTGTGTTTAAATGTTGCCTCCCCGTTGGACTGTAAACTCCATGAGTCCAGAAACCATCTTTTCTTTTTCTGTTCTTCCACGCTTAGCACAGTAGCTGGCACATAATAAGCGCTTCAGAAATGTTTCTCATTGATTGATTTCCTATGGAAATACAACTGGATGGACAGCTAGGTTCAGAAATGAATTGGAGGGATGAGAATAGACTCCACAACACTTAGGAAAAAGGAAAAAGCACAGCCCTTTCTACAATCACCTGACACAGAAGCCATGTTATAATACAAATAACGCCCTAATAATACTATATGACTTTGAATCAGAGACCCAGAAGTGCAAGCTTCCAGCATGCACTGCATAGATGAACAATTCTGGGAAGACAAAGCCAGAAATCTCCTATAAAGAAATCTCCTATCAAGGACTTACTGAGTATACAAAATCAAGGCATACAGAAGCAATATGAAATGGTAGATAGAGCACTGGAGATGGGGCCAAATGGACTTGGGCTGAAAACCTACCTCAGATATGAGCTATGAAAATGTGAACAACTCACTTAACCTTTCAAAGCCTTAGTTTCCTCATTTATAAAATAGAAATAACAACAATAATTGTTGTTTCCAACCGACAGGATTTTGTGAAAACAAAAGGAAATGGTATATGTAAAAGGCATTTTGTAAATTTTAAAATATCGTGTAAATGTTAGCTATTACTATTAAAACAACTCCCTGACCCTGCAGTAACCAGAATTTGAAAGGAAAATCCATCAGTAAAAATTGCCCCTTACATCAAAAAATTCACAAGGACACTACCAATGATGTAAATCCACACTGACCCACACATATGATATGTACATAATAACTGACATTTATATAATTTGTTAAGGTTTTCAAAGGGCTCGTACACATTAAACCCAAATGAACCTCCTAACAGCCTTATGAATATCAGATATTACAATTTCTATTTTACAGATCAGGAAACTGAGACTCAGAGAGGTCAGGTGACTTACCCATGTTGACACAGCTATTATCAGAAACAGGAGTTGAACACAGATCTGTGAATCCAAAAATATACATAATCTTTGAATCTCAATTCTCCAAAGACAACTGAGAGGTCATTGAGACCTACTCTCTGATTTTATACAGTAGGAACTGAGGCCTCAAAAGGTGACATGACCCAAGGTCACACAGCAAGAAGAACCAGAATCTGAAGCTAGAATCCGGACTCCAAACCTAGCATCAGGCCAGCACTCTACTACACAAACTCCCTTCTTAATCAATCATTAACCCAGAGTGCCATATTTCTTAAACTCTTAATACTTTCCTAGGTTAATTTTAAAATGTCATATTCTGTGTATCACAGCTTGGTAAAAATCAATATCACCATCCAAGAAATGGATGAATGACTTTAAGTGCCAGTATTTGAAAATTAAGGCTTACTATGGAAAATGTAATAAAACAGAAAATGATTTTACTGTTTCAATCAACTGTGACACATCCACCTCAAAATGGTTGTCATTAGCAACCCTACACAGCAGCAAGTATTACCTTCTTCTTTGCAACCATGTTTTGGTCCTAAGAAAGGAAATTAAATGACTTCTCAGATTTAAATTCCTGCAGTCCAAAATATAATCTCCCATTTTGAAGTGTGTTTAGAGACAAGTCTTCCTCTTCTACTTCTCACTCCATCTCTGACATGCTCTTTGATCTTGAAAACAATGTTTTATACTATATCTCAAGATATTAATCCGTAATGTAGAGATGTGTATGTTTGAACTACAAGAATTGCAATTTGAGGTGCCTGGAGATTCTTGAATGATGCAATGCAATAGAAACATACCTAAAATGCAGGGACAATTCTTAAGAGGGGGGGAAAACACCTTGATTTTGTAACTACAAAATAAGAGCTATGATAGCCTTCATTTTTGACACATTGTCCTTCATGGAGATTTTACTAGAAAATATGGGCAATAATTGCACAAGATAAGAGGGTATATGGTAGTTAAGATCTATTTCATGGACGAGAGTACCATGCAAATGAGCCCACAGGACAGTCAACGTTTAAAAAATAATAATACTGTCCACACTGTAAAAAGGAAAATTAAATGGTGAGTGGAAAATGATGCTAGGGTATCTAAATTCTAAGACAAATCAGAAATTTCTTACGTTAGGGGTGAGTGGGAGGGTGCATGTGAGAACAGAGAGGAGAGAATCAACATAATATAAAAGCACCTTTTTTCGTAAAAGTAGAGTTTCAGAGTTAAGAATTTCTTTGCTTTGCAGAAAAACAGCACTGATTCCAAGACCTACTTCTCCTCTATCAAGCTGGAAAGACTCCTGAAAATAGCTGAATCTCAAATGCAGCAAAAGGAAATGTTCATGGCAATAAGGTGTATGTTGTAATCCTTGAGTAATACTTAAGTATTATGTTCACAGAAGAAATACGATCCAAAATTAGCATGATTACAAGAAAGCTATCTCACTCTCCTACAGCTAGCATTTGCATGCTTCATAGCCCAATAATTCATGAGAGCTCTTTATTAAGAAATTTCAACTATCAAGAGTCATTAAGATGGCCAAACTTGGACTTGACTTGTCAACCTTGCTGATGATGGTCTCAAGTGCAGTTTGGCTGATTTCAAGGCAAATTTGTTATTAGCAAACTCAATTAACAGCTTTTTTGGCTGCAAAGCCCCATATCAAGACCTAAGGCATCAGGACCTTAAACAAAGATGATAGCCAATCAGTGAACAATGTCCCTGTAGCTCTTCCCTCTCAATACTAAGAATAAATTATTTGGCATTAAAAAAAATTCCCACTCCTTTGCATACTTCACTACAAGTACAAAGGGTGAACTTGTATCAGAAATATTTTTAAAGAAACCATTGTCAGAAGTGGCTCTATTCTCCTCTACCCTACCTATCCTAAGATCAATATCCTGCGATTTGCTGTCTCCCCAATTCTCTCCCTTGAGGCAAAAAAAAAAAAAAATCTATATCAAACTGACCTACTGCCCATTATTTTATATTTATTTGCTTCACTGGCCCCTTACTCTAAACTTTTAAAAAGCTGTCTAGTTGTTTATTTTCTTTCTTATCTCTCTGATAATCTCCTGGAATCTTTTTGGATCCATAATACAATTTTAATGCAACAATGTTATATGTCTGCTACTGGGGCTATTGTGTGAAGAAGTGAACAAAAAAGGAGTGTCACACTGAAGATATGGTGGTAGCATATTTTCTGTCATTTTCTCCACTCTCCTAATATTTTAATGGTCTCTAAAGCATCTACTTACTTCCAATGTAACCACAGATATATATCAATCAATAAGCATGGATTAATGTTGTACTATGAAAAACTGAAATAATCCTACCCTCGAGGAAATTACACTTACTTACCCTGGGTCAGTCAGATAACTAAACTGTTATGTGCCAAGCATTATGTTAAATGCTGAGGATACAAAGAAAGGCAAAAACCACAGTTTCAGCTCTCAAGATCCCAGTTCAGTGGAGGAAACAACATGCAAACAACTATGCACAAACAAGATAGCAAACTAAATAAACTGGAAATCTCAGAAGGAAGGTATTAAAATTAAGGAAGCCTGGTAAAGGCTTCTTGTATAAGGTGGAACTTTTATCTAAAATCTGGAGGAAGCCAAGAAATCTAGTAAGCAGAGATGAGGAGGGAGAACATTCCAAGCCTGGGGGACAGCCAATGAAAATCACCAGCATGCTGTGTGAGAGAAACAGCAAGGAGAGTAATGTCCCTGGACCACAGAGCATGTGAGGCAGAGTAAAAAACAAGAAGACGAGCAAAGTAGGAAGGGCTTCAAAAACCACGCAGAGTATTTTATATTTTATCTTGAAAACAATAGGAAGCTACTGGTGTGTAAAGAATAGGGGGTAGCATCGTCAGACCTGTGGTTTAGAAAAATTATTTGGAAAATTGAACATAAGATGAGATTTGAGGCAGGAACACCAACCAGTAGGCTAATGCAATATGGTCCAAGTGATGAGAGCCTGTACCATCAGAAGACTATATGTGCCTATGTTATACATATGCATATACGCATGGGTATGCAAATATGCAAAATGAGTAAGAATAGTTAGTATTTATAAAGTGTTTTAAGTATTTTATATAAGTTAACTCATTTGCTCTCACAACTCAAGTAAGCATTATTCTCCACATTTTACACATGAGGTAGACAGAGACTGACTTGCTCACAGTCACGAAACTAGTAAGTATCTGGAATAGGATTTGAACTCAGGTCTTCCAGATTCCAAGTCCTACCCACTCTACTTCCCAGCTGCCAGATAATTGGGCGGGGTGGGCAATGGAGCACTGGTGGCTGGGAAACCAAGAAAGGTTTCACTGATGAAGAAACAAAGCAAGGTAAAGAGAGTGTGCAATCATTCAGTAAATTCATATTATACCCCCAAAAGATTCTGAATTAGAAGAGGGAGCCTTAGAGATCTTACAGTTTAACATGTACATTTGTTAGATAAACAATATAAAATCCAGTTAGGTTATGTGACTCATTCCACATCTTGCAAGCACTAAGTGCAGGATGGTATAATAAAAAGAACGCTAGGCTTGGAATCAGAGGAGACCTGGGTTCAAATTGCAAATACTACCTTACTAGTATGCTACAAAGAGCAAGTCTAAACCTGTTCAGTCTCTAGATATGATGATCAAAACCGTTTTATGCCATCCGGCCACCTATTAGACACTAGGGCCTAGCTGGCGTGGGCACTTTACCATCTCCCTTGCCACTATGTCCACACAAGCATGGATTAATGTCATACTATGAAAAAATGACATAATGCACCCTCCCTCTCCTCCCTGCTTTACCTTTTGTTCAGTGAATAATAATCAAATCAATATTGTGATTGCAACAGGAAGGAGCATGATGCTCTACCGCCTTATGGTTTCATTCACAATACCTGTGATATTTTAGATCAAATCTCCCCCCTTCCCTGGCCACTACTCACTGATATGTGCTACATCCCCTTGGAATACTGAGAGAAGAGTGTGAAGAACAATATAAAAGAAGAGAAGCAAAAAAAGCAGTAATGTTTAAAAAATATATTTGCTCTCCATACAAGTAAAACATGGTGATCTCAAAGACAGGATTCATAGGGACAACTTAAGGATTACCATTCTCCCAGAAGACATGACCAGACAAAAGATCTGAAACCATAAATACAAGAAATAAAATTGCACAGAAGTTTTGTCAAAAAAATTCACAGATCACATCTAGGAAAAAAAAAAAAACCAGGGCTGCAAACTCCAAGGCACATAGTGCTTAAATTTAACAATTCCACTGGGCAAGCACCTGTGAGGAAGACTTTGATATTTAAAGGGAAGGAAATTCAAATAACATATGGCTATTCTGCACCCACAAAAAACACAAGAAGGAAAGGAATGTATTCTGAAGAGCAGTGGAGCACAAGATTCAGGCCCAGGAAACCTACCTGTAAATCTGAGTTTAACCATAATGGAGGGAAAAAAAGAAAGATGGACATTCAATAATAAGAAATATTTGAAATATTCATAGAAATAAAACAAGACCTTAAAAGATTATTTACTCTTCAAATACCTTAGACAACAGAAATACAAGAATGGTAAATACATACAGCAACCAAGGACAACAAAAATAGACAGACAGACAGATAGATGAACCAACAGAATGACCATTAAATAAGAGATTTTTTTTTTGCTTAGAGAACAAAGTAGAAGTCAAATTAAAATGATGATCAAGAAACGAGGTTGAAATGTCATATCCTAATCACCACAACATCTTGCCAACAGGTAAATCAATACTTTTTGTAGGACTAAATTATAAAGTAGAAGGACACATAAATGTGGGGAGGGGGAGAAAAAAGATAAGAGGGGAAATATATGACATGTCCTAATCAAGTGAAAGGCTAAATATGAAGGGAAAATAACACGTTTAGTCTCTCAGTAAAAGAGCCTAACAGAAGAAGTGGAGTAAAGAAAAGGACTGAAAAGTGGGGAAAGAAAGGGGAAAACTCCTTTCAGTGGGGGTGGGGGGTGAAGAGAGATATGCTATATAAAGAAATGGAGACCTTAAAATAGGCATTATCTGCATGGATTTGGTACTAAGAAAGGCCACTCATCTTGCCTGCAAAAATCAATCAGTGCTCCTGGGGGCAACTGACAACCCTACCACAAAATCTTAAACCATAAAGGAGATTTTACTAAAGCATAAAGGAAGCTTAACCCTAGCATTTTACAAGAGAAGCTAGGTAATCCATATGAATTTTAAACTGGCAGATGCTAGATACAAGAAGGCAGGGCATTTTTTGGAATAAGCGGACTCCTTTCACATCTTTTTAACTCCACATGCACAATACAACCATAACCACCACTTTGCCTAGGTTCCCCATAAGTAAAATGCAATTAGCTCCACAATTGTTTTGAAAACTTTAATTTGTTCCAACACTATTAATATATTGGAAAACTATTTGAGTTTGTGTTTGCTTATGTACAATTTCTTCTGGGAGAAACACTGAGAGAATACAGAAAACTGCACCATTTCACAGTAACTCAAAAGCTACACCTTCCAATACCCACTTCAACAAGCAACTTTCAGGGTTTTTTCAAGGTAATGTACCACATTTATGGTACATTCACTTTTGGTGTAGCAGAAGCTGCAGGAAGAGAAGGGCTATTCTGTCCCTACTCCTTCTGCCATCCCTACTTGTAGCCTTAGGCCAAAGTTACTGGAGAGAGGAGGAGGGAGGATGAAAAGGTTAAGCAGCAACCCAAGGCCCAAGATACCACCATTATTTACCGTAGTATTTATGTTATTTCTTAAACATTTAACATATACAAAACAGCTATTTTTATTAGGTTCCAATTTTTTTCTTTCATGTGTCATTGATTCTTTAATGTATATTTGAAAGCTATGCTCCCTACCTTCATCCCTGTGGTTATTAAGTACTGCTTATTAAGTATTAATAATAACTAACATTTATATAGTAGATATTATGTGCCAGGCACTGTGCTAAGCACTTTACAAATATTATTTTATTTGATCCTCACAACAACCCTGAAAGTCAAGTTTTCCTGACTCCAGGTGCAGCATTCTGTGTACTGTGCAACCCAGTTGCCTCTATTTCGTTACCATATCTTGCACAGTATGGAGATTCTCAATAGGTGTATGTATCAAGTTAAAGCAGAATTAATTATATATAGAAATCAACACTGCACCTATCAACAATCCACTCCCAAAACATATACTACTTTAACTCTGGAAAGTAACCCACAGCTGAAGGAGCAAAATAAAGCAGGTAATTTTTAGGAAAGAAGAGTAGGTTTGAAACCACTTTTACAACAGAATTTAGTCCTCCTCTTTGGTCATCCCTAAACCAAAGTTCAAATCCAACCTCAGACACTTAATATCTGTGTAGCCCAGGGCAAGTCACTTAATCTCTATTTGCCTCAATATCCTCAACTATAAAATGGGGCTACTAAATAGCACTTATCCCTCAGTGTTGTCACGAAGACCAAATGAGGTATTTGTAAAAGCACTTGGAACAGTGTCTGGCACACAGTAGGCACTTAATAAATATTTATTTTCTTTCCTTCCCTTCCCCTCCACCCAGGCCCATGTATAAGAAGTTTCTATACAGACAGCAAGGGAACTTTGAGCAAAGTCCTTCAGAAAATATAAACTACATCAGCTGATCTATTCCTCCCCCTCCTCACAGCTGCTAACTTCTACAAAGACAGAGACACAGTTCATCCTCATAAAAGCTGTGCTAGTTTGTCTTAATCCTATTATAATCCCTCTAGTGTATTAATATCTTACCTTCAGTAATTCTCTACGAATCTGCTTGTAAAGCTATTAATCAGTATACTAATTTCTAAGATTACTTTTAAGAAGGCAGAATGTTAGTCTTCTCAAGAATAACCACTATACCACAAACTATAACCATTTTCATTCCCCTTGTTAAAATGTTTTGTTCATTTTTTTTGCACATTCATTAACTGTATCAATTATATCCACTAGTTTGCCAAAATTTATATTCTGAAGTTTCTTCCAAGAATAAGATATTTTCTCCTTCAAAAGTCAAAACAGATAGAGGAAGGTTTCTAGTACTCGTGACAAAAAGAAAAACTAAATTAATAGCTAGGGTTGCAAATAAGACATAATCCCAGTTCCTGTGGTTCTAAATGGCAAACTGTCATTCTTTGATTCCCATTTACACTCTTCTCTCTGAAATCATTCTTATCAAAAAAGTAACTTGTTAATTTCTGCGAACAAAAACAATACTGTTTGTGCCAATGACTACTACAAATTAAAATCAGATCATTTCAGAAACATCAATAGTGCTGCTGAAGAAGAAAAAAAGATGTGGAATGAAAATGTCTTATACCAATCGCTATTGTCTTTGTTTCAGATGCTTTGAGCTGCCTTGAACATATACTGGTGTTAGGCACAGCATCTGAAGATAGTCTTTTCATCTACCATGACAGCCAAGAATGTGTTGGTACCAAATACACAGTAAACAGAAAAAGTATTCCTTTTAATAAACTGCCATGGAAAAAGTATAAAAAAATGTTTCAAGCTGAGGACATATTGATGGGTACAGAATCCTAAAGGCTTTATGCAACTCACACAAGTACACTGATCAAGATTCCAACTGCAACCAGTATCTATCATGGAAATCACCCCAAGGAAGTTCGTATGAGGACTGGATTCTATAAATATGTTCAAAAATTACTAAAGACTGTGCAAATGGAAAAAAGGAACAGGAAATACTGAGAAAATGTCATATCAAATGACCAAAAGTCATTCCTTACCTACTACCTTTGCAACAAATTTATCAGAATCCTATCAAAAAGGAAAATACTTTGAATTACCCCAATATGTGTACAGACACATCTTAACATACTACCACATGCAGAAAAATAAAAAAGAAGGCCACCTAGATTAAAACCTTTTTGGCTACGAACAAACTTAATATATTTTCCTACTATGATCAGACAGGAGTAGTACTATTTCATACTAGTTAAAAAGGTAAGTAGTTTAAAAGATAAACAATAATAGCTCAAATCTATAACTTTTTTAAGATTTGCAAAGCACTTGACATACATCATTTCATTTAATCCTCACAACAATGTGAAATGGATACCATTCATTCATATCCTTATTTTATAGATGAGCAAACTCAGTGAGGTTAAGTGACTTGTCCAGGGTCATATAGCTAATTAAGTTTCTAAGGAAAGTCTTCCTGACTTCAAGTTCAGCATCTTATCTACTTTGTATTTCTCAACTAAAATATGTACAAAAAGAGAAAGCGGACTGGGAAACAGACCAATTCAGTCTGATTTAATTTTTTTTTCCACTTTGGCTTCTTCCAAATGAGAGCTATCTAGGGGAGGGGAGAATCAAACAAAATAATGTCATCCGTAGGTAACTAGATTTTGGGAACTAGGCTGTCATCTTTTGTTTGAATACCACCCACATTTTAAAAACAAATAGAACAGTTGGCTCTGACTTTTAACACAACACTTTTTAAATCCCTCTTGCTATCTAAGAGATTCCCTGCTTGATTTTTTTTTAAAGTAACCATAAATACAAGCCAAGCCACATATTGGGAGAATTTACTCTTGCTAAAAGTTTTCTCACCCAATGACACTCTGGAAAATGTTGGTTATTTTGAGGCTTGTGGCCAAGACAACTTAAACTATCATTTAAATGAAAAATGGGAATACTAGTGTGATCCCAAGATGACAGTCACTTTCCTTTTCACATTCTGACCTAACCTAAAATAATTCACATACGTGTGTGTATATTTTAAATTCAAGATCCATCTGCATTTTCCTGTTCACTATGAAATTCAACTATCCTCTTTATCATGCTTGAGAATGTTCCTGACTTTATTCAATTCCCACTGCTTCAGATCATTGCTCTACATGAGCATTCACTTCAAGACCTATTATCAAGTCTCAAATCAACCACAATATGAAGCTCCAAAGTATAGCCACATCTAACTTCTATCAGACTGGCCAAGCTGACAGAAAAGGAAAATGACAAATGCTGCAGGGGATGTGGAAAAATAGACAAATTAATGCACTGCTGGTGGAACCGTGAACTGGTCCAACCATTCTTGACAACAATCAAAACGAGGCCCAAAGAACTATAAAAACTGCGCATTCCCTTTGACCCACAAAAACCATTACTAGGTCTGTATCCCAAAGAGATCAAAGAAAAAGGAAAGTGTTCTCCAGAATGGTTGGACCAGTTCACAGCTCCACCAGCAATGTGTTAGTATCCCTATTTTTCTACATCCCCTGCAGCATTTGTCATTTTTCTTTTCTGTCACCTTGTCCAATTTGATAGATGTGAGATGGTAGCTCAGACTTGCTTTAATTTGCATTTCTCTAATCAATAGTGATTTAGAGTATTTTTTAACATGACTCCTGATAACTTTGATTTTTTTTCTTCTAAAAACTGTCTGTTCATATCCTTCGACCATTTATTCAATGGGAATGGCTCTTATTTTTATGAGTTTGACTCAATTCCCTATAGATTTGAGAAATGAAATCTTTAGCAGAAAAGCTCACTGTAAAATTTTCCCCATTTCCTGCTTTCCTTCTAATTTTGGCTACATTGGTTTTGTTTGTGCAAAAGCTTTTTAATTTCATGTAATCAAAATTATCCATTTTACTTCCCATAATCCTCTCTATCTGATTTAGTCATAAACTCTTTCATTTATCCATAGATCTGACAGGTAAAGCACTCCTACACCTTTGAATATCACTAAAGGAAGTATTACAACTGAGTTGACTCGTAATACTAAAAATACATGTTATTCAATCACAACAATACTTTTATTCTTCCCTAATCAGTTCTCTGTAGCAATGCTAATAGCAGCTGTTCCAAACCTTCTCTTCTCAAGCTACCATCTCTTCCTCTTAACAGAAAACTTTACCCCACATTTACTGAAAATTTTGAGGTCAAATGTCATGAGCTCTTTTCTCCTTCCCAATTCCACACTTCATATCATCCCAGCATCTTTCCCTATATCCACATTACAAGAGAGAAAACAAGTCCAAGGAAGCAGACAGGTTTTCAAAGGGGAAGTTCCTAGGCTGGCATGCAGATAGAATTTCACAGAGGAGGTCCCTAGACGATTGAGCAGACAGGGTAATAAACCATTGGGGGTCAGGAAATGTCTATAGACAGTAGCAGCCTCCCTCCCCTTCCCCAGGGAGCTAGAGTACAAAGGTCTATTTCACAAATAACTGAAGGCTGCACACTAAACCCCTTCACTTCCATACATAAAGCTGTCCCACACTGGAGGCTTAGTATGTCCACAAACCTTGCAGTTCTACCACATCATGCAAAAGCATCATCTCTGTGGGGGAAAGGGAGAAAAGAGTAGGTCTTGGTACACAACTGAACCAGAAAGAAAAGTTATCAACATGTTCAGGTGCTCTGTGTTCTACATCTATATCCTATAAGCAAAGTAAATCTTTCTTTTAAAGCCTCCTTGCTTATGCCAGACCAATCATTTGTGCTATCTGTAGGCCTAGGCTTACGAGTTTTTCCTGGGCCTCTAGCACACAAAGCCAATCCCCTTACTGATGCATTTGTTCCCATCTCCTCCAGCAGTCTGCACCTCAGAATACTCATACTCCCTAATTTTCAATTTCTTTTTTATTTTTTTTGGAGGGGGGAAAGCAGGGTAATTGGGGATAAGCGATTTGTCCAAGGTCACACAGGTAGTAAGTGTGTCAAGTGTCTGAGGCTGGATTTGAACTCAGGTCTTCCTGATTCCAAAGCTGGTACTCTGCTCACTGAGCCACCTAGCTGTCCCTAATTTTCAATTTCTTATCTCTAATTAACTCCTTCCTTGTTTGCTTCAAATATGCCTAGATCCTCCTTTCCTTGGAGGGAAAAAAAAAACCAACCTATCACTCAACTTTACTTCCGTTCAAACTATTGGCTTATATCTTACCTCCTTTTCACAGCCAAACTCCTAGAACAGACAGTCTATGCTCATGTTTCCACTTTCTTTTCTCCCACTCACTTCTCAACACCTTGCAAGCTGAGATTCCATTCCCACCTATCAAGTAAAACAGCTCTGTCCAAGGTCACCAATGACATCTTTACTGCTAAAATCAATAGTCTGTCAGTGCTCATCCTTCTTGACTTCTCTGAAATTGACCCTGTTCAACTTCCTTTCCCCACCTCCCTTCTAAATACTCTTCTTCCTGAATTTTAGTGACACTGTTGTTGGATTCTTCTGGTATACTGGACCAATCTTCATCAGCCTGATTTTAGGATCATATGCCATACCAGTAAATAGAAGTGAAGACTTTGGAGGGAAATTATCACTGAGTTCAATATTTGCAGTGCAGCAAGATTAGATCTGGTCCTCTTGGATTGAGAAGATAGAAACAGAAATAATGAGAGGAAGGAAGAGAGAGAGGTTTAGAGAATATAAGGAAAACCTTCCTACCTAGAGGTATCTAAGAGTAGAATGGACTGCCTCAGGAGGAAATGGCTCTTCTTCACTATAGATCTTTGAGCAGAAGCTAGCAGACCACCTCTTAGCTATGTTGTAGAGGGGATTCCTGTTCAAGAACAAATTGTACTTATTACTCTCTGAGGCCCCTTCTGATTTGGAAATTCCATATTGCTACAATCATATGGATTAAAACAGTAATTTTTTTCTTGCTCTCCTCTAGCATCCTCTCACAAATTCTGCTGCAGCTACCATGGAAGAGTAGGAAAATAAGAACAAATGGAGCTCCAAATGCCTCATAAGCCAAGGCATCTGCTGAAATCACATTGCCTTGTTGTTTTATCAAAGCAGCAGGAAACTTTTCACTGTGCAAGCGTGCCCTCCTGAGGAGATGCCATCTCAGTCATGGAAAATTAATAACCTAGCATTCCAAGAGTAATCATGAAAATTTAGCCTGACTACATTTAATTTAATAAAGAAAGAAATGAGAAAAAAGAATGTAGCTTTTTTTATTCTCTCCAGATGAAACATCTACACACAGGTATGGAGACAAAGCATTCAGATAGAGTTATTCCTCTCACTTCCCATTCACACAAAAGGCTTTTCTGAAAGATATTTTCATGGGGGTATACTCCTTGCTTCTTCCAAGATTAATGAAGAGTACACAAATAAAACTGATGCTACATGGGTTACTTTTACTCCATGGTATTAGAAAAAATAACACATGGAATTTATAGAGTTCCATTCTTCAGAGAAACCCAAAGCATTCAGTTTATCTCTGCAGCAGCTTTGTTAAGCTACATTAGATGACTAGTCTATACTCCATTTAGCAGCTACTCAAAAACATTAGAGAAATGCTAAAATTGGGAAGAAAGTCTGCTCCTGAAAACCGTTCAATTGCATAGTAAGGATATCCTCCCCTATTTAGATGCAAGTGTATCAAATTATTTCTTAGTGATCAGTACCTAAGTATTGACAAAATCCCACAACTTCAGAGTCACAGAATCCCACAATTTCAGAGTTGGAAGAGTCCTCAGAAGCCACCCCGTCATCTATACTTGAAAAATTCTTTCTAAAACATGCCTAATAATCTAGTCTTTAAAAAAAACTAAACCTGACACCAAATAAAAATAACATTTCTAGATACAAAGTAGAATAGAAAGAGGGCTGATTGTACATGACATTGTAAACCTCTGTTGCAATCAGCTTTCTTTTCCATGTAAGCATTTAATAAATTTAATGTGGAACTTTATTCTACTTGTCCCTGTTTCCTTCTGGACTTCCTTCTGTTCACTTCTGTGCATTTTTTAAAAGATGTTTTAAGGACCCTTTTTTTTACTTTTCTTAATTTTTGGCAGTCCTGTTTCTAGCTTCACACACTTCCCTGCATAGGAAAAAAAAAAATAATCCTCATAGCAAACATGCTTAATCAAGCAAAAGACATTCCCATATGGGTCATGTCCAAAAATGCATGTTTCATTCTGAACATTTAATATCTCCCCTCTGTCAGGAGGTAAGCAGGATGCTTCATCATCAATTCTCTAGAATTACAGTTGGTTAATCGGAATTATTAAGTACTTCAAAATTGTTTTTCCTTACAATGTTGTTACTGGATAAATTCTTCTGGTTCTCAATTTACTCTGCATCAGTTCATAAAAGTCTTCCAGTTTTTTATGAACTCATCTCTCTCTTCATTTTTATGGCACAATGTTCCAGTACACTGACATAGCATAATTTGTTCAGCCTTTCCCATGAAGGGCAACCCCTTAGTTTCTAGGTCTTTAATGGGGGGAAGGAGGGGAGAGAGAGGGAGAGAGAGACAGAGAGAGACAGAGTGACAGAGAGCCGTTACAAATATCTTTATAGAGCTCAATTCTTCCTTTTTTAAAAAAAAAATCTCTTTGGGGTGTAAGTCTAGGAATTCATTCACCTTTTGTGAAAGAGACCCCAATGACCCTCCTGAGGCAGTCCATTCCATTTCTGGACAGTTCTCAATGTTAGGAAGTTCTTCCTCATATGTAGCTTAGATCTTCCTCTCTCTGCCGCCAGCTCTGACCTCTACCAAATAAAAATGTAACTTTCAAATGGCAGCCCTTCAAATATTTGTGCAGATATTGTTTCCCTTAAGTGCTCTCTCCTTGCCTGCTAAATGTTCACCATTCGTTCTGATAGTCAGTTGTTTTTCTCACCAAACACTGAAAAATCTCACTCTAGCTTAAAAAAAAAAGCAGAAAGCAAACTTCAATTCAATCCAACAAATACCAATTAAGAAACTCACCAGGTGCTCCCTATAAACAATGAAATCGTCCCAATCACTCTCCCTATATACCCAGCAAAGCACTATACTAGGCCATGAAGATAAAAATGCAAAAATAAAAAGACACTACCATTAAGAAGTTTCATTTCCACATGAAATTAGCAAAACTTTTCACCTTTGACTTGAGGCATGACATAAGAATCTGAAACATGTAGTGGGGGAAAAAGCAGATTTGGTACTTGACTGGGGTTCAAGTTATCCTTATTCTGGTATTTCTTGGCTTTGTGGTCCTGGCAAGTCACTTAACATTTCTGAGCCTCAGTTTCTTCTTCCCATTTTAGGGAATACTTCTATTCTCTACCTCAAAGTTGTCTGACAACTTTCTAAATTTTCAAATACTGTGTAAATAATTATTACCTACATTTTGGATTTGCAGAGGAACCACTTCTACTTTTTTGGTAGTTAGAAAATCTGGACTAAAAAACAACACCAACACTTCCATATTATATCTTTTGCTTATGATCCTTTTTCATTTATTAAAAAATATTATATATACTGATTCATCAGTATTGTCATCTAACAATGTCATTACATGACAAATTCATGTTATATATAAATGTATCAAATACCTTTTCAGAAAACAGACTAGCCTGCAAATAAAATTTGCCATAGGTTTTGTGGTGAAAATAGGAAATAAATTATGTCTTAAACTGTGTTAAAAGTTAACCATTAAAGATATTGATTCAAAATATAAAATGTTTTTGAAAAATATTTCTGCAAAGATGCCAAGACACAATTTGAAACAGTTTTTCCTACCACCATGTTGAGACACAAATATATCCTTTAGTTAAAGAATTTATTTTTAGAATAACCTATCTTGTAATATTTGAAAGAGTTGTAGAACATGTTTTAATAGTACTAAATGAAAAAGGATCAATATTGTTTTAATTTTTAAAGGTCTGTTTATGAAATGTAATCATCCTTCATTAAAAATGCAAGCTGTACTTCAGCAAGAGGTTAGTGTAAATGATTCATAGTTTGATATCTCTCCAAGTATAATCTCCCTCTCCCGGGAGCCTCCATCGGATGCTTCATCACACTATTCAAGCTATTATTTAAAATGCTTCCCTTGACAAAAAGAATCTTAACACAGATTCGCACTCTTATTTACCACCATCTCTCTCCATATTTGACTGAATGATACCTTCTGCAGCTAAAAATGATTCTCCAGATTTTCAAAAATCAACTTTCTTTTTAACTAGCATTTGCAAGACATTTCATGATCAATTCAGCCTGTTTTTAAAAGCTTTAATTCACTTATGTGTGATATTTTGGCATGGATGCTGCTACCTCTTCCACTGAAATTAAATACAACCTAGCAATTCTTTACTAGATTAGAAAGAAATCTCAAATACTGAGGTCTTCAAAGCCATGACTACTCAATTTAAAACTCAATTCTATTCTACTTTAAAATGCTAATGGAAGTGGCTGCTTCAATATAGCAGCATCTGGCTCATCATAACATTCAGTTTTAAATAATAAATCCTTAATTATTAAACTCTAGTGTTCAATTTCTCTCAGATAGATAAAACAGGTTCACATTACTACAATTATAAATACCTTGAATAAATTGGTTATAACTAACTTTTATCATGGAAACCACCCTCCTCTTTTTACCAGTGACAATTCACCAGCTGTCACAAAAGGAATTCAAGTACATGATGAGCATATATTTAAAACATCAAACAATAAGTTGCTAGAGGTTCTTGTTGTATGGAGATGCTGCCTTTGTTGGATAACAAATATTTTACTCTGCTTAGTAATGCAAGAATCATGCAAAGAGTAATTTGACAGTTGCCATTACTTACCACGTTTTTTTTTTCGTTTTTAAGTGCTATATAAATGCTAACTTATTATTATTGAATTTACTGTAATCATATAATTTAACATAATTCTGGTTTTACAGAACAGATTCAATCCCAATCCAACTTGGTATATTTAAGAAAGGGATATTGAACACATTTATCACACACTACAGTGTCCACAGATTTTCCTGGGAGTGTACTTGGTTTTAGACTTTAATATATACCAGGGATTTTTTTTCCTACTTCTGTCCCCAACCCCCCCCATCTTTTCCCCCCTCTTTTTAATCAGCAACATCGACAATACTGACTGAATATTTTACAATGGAGTTGCAGAGTATGTGTGTTCAATCGTTTGGTTTCCCAGAAGATTCATTACAGTTACATTAGAAAGTCAAATCAGGCAATTCTGCAGTCGGCTGAAAGCTAGCATATGAAAGAAGGTTAATACAAAAGAATTTCATTTTAAATAGAGGACATTTAGGACTTTTAAAAGCAACATTATGATAAAAATTTCAGGCTGTTTGTTCTGGTTTTAGCACATGCTTTTCAAGTCTAATTTCAGAGGTGTCTAGGTGATTTTCCAAGAAAAAATGAGAGTATGTATATAGGGATGGGGAAATTGTTTGATGTGCAAGGTTTGCCATCTTAATTATGCTTCTGCCTCCCCATGGCTCAAAGACTCACACTGCAGATAGATTGTTTACACTCACTCATGGGTACAGCTTCCACATTAGCCAATTACTCTGATACAAGAGTCCAAAAAAAAAATCAAGGTGCATTCACTTAATCCCTTTCAAAAGCTTGGGTTGCTTTCAACAAATACGTTTTAAATGTAAGAAAATTAAATTCTTTTCCAGCTCTCTGGCAGTAATACATGCACATGCATTAATGACAAAATCAGCAAGCAAATTATAATTTTCAGGTTTAGTAGCTGGTTTGGCAAAATCTCAGCTATTAAACAAATACATGTAAATGACTAGTTTTTGTTTACACGTGGCTGCCTTTTACTAAGGTTTCCCTTCAATCCAAATAATCTCATTTATTTGATTTGTCTCCACTGATTTCTAGTTAGCCAAAAATGAAAACCAGCTCTTTTCTGGAATGACAGGAAAAATGTCAGCCTCTTCACAAACACAACCTGTGACCCAGAAGGCCCACTTCAGTGTGCTAACAGAGGCTCTCCTTGCAAATGCCCAGCCCAAGTATCAGGGCCATAGAAAGAAAGCAGTGAGCAACTATGGAAGGGACAGCACAAAAAGAAGCTGCTTTTGGCGCCAGCACTGGCAACAGCACAGATGGACTCTTGGCCTTTGGCTATGCTTAATTTAATATAAAGCTAAAAGCAATCAAAACACCTGGCACATCATTGATTGTTATCACAATAAATTACAATCAACATCATAAGGAACTCATTAAGTATTCAATTTATAGAGGGTGTCCTGAAAGTCTCAGTGCAATTTCAAGTGCAGTTTTTTAAAAAGTCTTTAGGCTCTTATAAACTTCAAGCTATACTAAGACTTTTGGGATTCCCTGTATTCTCCATTTTACCTAATAAGTTCTAGATTTCCTTTTCTTTTGCATAACATCTGAAAAAAGATATACTTCACAGTTTATTACAGTCATCATACCTCTAGAAGGGAAGAAAAGTAGCTGTGTACAACAGAAACAAAACTAAACAGTGCCAAGAATGTACCAATTTTTTTTTTTAAATCAACAAATTTACTGTCACCTTGAAATTGAGCATAAAAGAAACGACTAGGGAGCAGCTAGATGGAGCAGTGAGTAGAGCACCGTTTCTGGAGTCAGGAGGACCTGAGTTCAAATCCGGCCTTAGACACTTGATAACACTTACTAAATGAGTAATCATATTGTTACTACACATTCGTGGAATCACTTTATAATTGTATAAAAATTAAGTAAATCTTGGACAACATTCCCTGAGAAAAAATGATGCACTAAATTTGTCTTTTCCAAACTCAAACCAAACATGATCTTCAAAAAATATTCTTTGACAACCCTCTTTTTTGAATCTCTCCTGAGCAACACACTGCAAAATAATATCACCAGTGATACCTTTAATCAATAGGTACAGACAGCACAAGCCTCAGATTCCTAAATCAAATTCCAGATCATCCCACATTTGGGGGTAGAGAGGAAAAGGGAAAAGTAACAGGAAGAGTTCAAATGCTTCAACTTCTTAATACGGCAAACCATGAGGACAAAAATAATCATTATAGATAATAAATTTAACAAAGAAATGGAATATTCATGTCTGCAAACAGGCAAAACTGTTCTTAATGAACTGGAGTACTAGGTATAAACATTATATAACAAAATCCTAACTGAAAGGGGCACTTTTTAATGTGCAATATTAAAATTATTATTTTTTTATTAAATTATTCTGGATGACAATGAGTAAGCAAAGTTTTCAATTTACCTTTTCTGCAAGTACTATGTAAAATTAGCTTCACTCACAATCTTTTAAACAGTGAAGTCCTACCAGCCCTATTCCGATATGTGTCGAGAAGATGGCGCTCCATATCAAAGACATAATAAATTCAGCGCAATCAAAATGAGAACCATATTTCTGTTTAACTTTTCACATCTTGGCTCAAGAGCTGTAAAAGAAAAGTTATTAAAATTAATGCATCAAACGACCATAATTCTGTCCTTTTTATTACTAGTAATATTCTTTCTAAAATATTAGTGAGCCTTGCTACACCAGTATATCTTTATGAAAGTTCCTGCTGAAGAATAAGATCACTTTAAAGAGAAAAAAACCGCAATTATAATACTTTGATGCAGATAAGAAATTCACTTTCATTTTAGAGGATTTGAAACTTTACAAATTATTTCCTCATTTAAAAAGCCATCTCTTTTTCCTCACTGCATCTAATACTACTTATTAATGCAAACAAGGAAGCCATTTGAACTTCAAAAAAGCTATATTTTTTAGAAAGTGTAAAATGACAAATTAAGAAAACTTTTTCACATTCCCTGTAAACAAAACTTACCCATTGAAATACTCATTCCATGAACATTCTCCAAGCAAAGTGTTGATGTCTCTTTGCTAAGTAAATATTTAAATGCAGGGTAGTGAGAGTTTCCTATATCAATGAAATCACAGATCCAGGTCCTATCTCTCAACCCAATAACCAAAGAAAGCCAGTACTGACAATTTTCACACTGCTCACAATTAAGTGAATGAATTTTGAGCCTTTGCAAAAGTAATCTCTCTGCTACAATGTCATACACAAAAAAGATCCTAAACTTTGACCCTCCATCTTCTCAAAGGGAACTTAATCCAAGAAAAAGGTGGCAAAAAGGGAAAACCAAATATTTACTAGTGAGGAACATTGTTCTTCTTTGCAACTCTATAGTTCACCAAAATATTTAGAAGTGAAAAGTAATTTTAAAATATTTATTCTTAACATCAAACATTTAATAATGTGTAAGTCACTAAGCTGATCTTCACCCTCCCTCCCATTCCACCCCCAACAAAAATGTCACATACCTAATACACATATGCAAATATTCAAGAGCAAGTCTGTTTATCAAAGTCCTACGTTTTCCCTCAAAACAAGTAAGTTTCATGAAGTGCACTTAATTGAGATCGAGTAACAGGGATGCTGCTCAATTCTGACATCCTAGATACTTTATAAAAAGAGTCAATCAAGCTTTCTCATAAAGGGAAAGAAATAGAATTACAATAATTTGACATAGAAAAATTTAAAAAAAAAATAGTCCCTTAAAGATTCAGTTCAATAAAAATGGGAAGTCAGTCACTTAAGTAGCAGTTTTTTTATTCAATAAAATTAAAAAATTTCTTCTTTTACTGTCATTTATTATTTCTCTCCTGCCACTTAAATTTAGAAGCCTGATAAGTGAAGAGGGAAAAACCAGAGTTTTTAACTAAATCAGACTGTCCACTTAGGAGAATCACTTACTGTGTGAGGTGGAAAAGGGCAGCCTCCTTTGAACAGGAAAGGCTGAAGAACAGATCCAACTATGAGAATGAAAAAGATCAAAAGCACACAAATGAAACAAGCCAGGGCTCCTCAGGCCTTTGTTTGCAATGGCTTAAACTGCAGGAATAAATTTCAAAGGGGGAAAGAAAGACTTTGCAGTTATCAAGCCAGGCGGTTAACAGGGAATTTCAAAGGAGCCTCTTGCCAAGGTAAAAGATGCAACAATCAGAAATAGGACAGGGACACCATTATCATTTCCTCTCCCATACAGAAAGCATCATCTGTTACAGAAAAGAGTAAAAAGAGCTGGGTTCTAGCCCCAATTTAGCAACTGACTCATTGGCGTGATTGGTTTTCTGTCTGATTTTCTGCTTAGGTTGCAAGTGCACACAACCTAAGTAGTAAGAATGACTCATGATCTCTATAAAATACTATGAGTTTCAAAAAGAAAACCACTCTGTTAAATGACATTGTACCATGGACCTACAAATTGTATTCAAAATTCAAGTTACATTCTTCTGGTTAAAACTGCATTTGAATGAACAAAGGAACATAAGAGCCTGTGTTGTACCCGGGTGCAGGTGTTTTGTACGTTTGTTATTGGCTTAGAGGAGCTGATGGAAGTTGGGGACTAGAGTGTGAAGGGGAGGTAGAAGGTTTTACTTCATGACTAAGGAAGAAGGAAGTAAGACATAGAACAAACAACATCAATCATGGTGTTCACTAAGTACATAGCACTGTCACTTTATTGGACAATTTTCTCACCACAGCTCAAAGAAAAATGCCATAATGACCTTAACCCTTATCTTCTCATTTAAGAAAGTGTACTTCTGCGTATTTCTGGATAAGCCCTCAGGAGGTCTCTGGACAATGCACTGAGAGACATGAAACATGAATTGAACAACAGTAACTGACAAGTTATTTAAGAACATCCTCCTTGGAAAGTCTGCTGTGCTCCAAATACCTGGAATTTCTGACATGAACTAGGGTCCTTTATCTTTGAGGAATGATTTATGGAATGAAGAACATATCTAAATACAGAAATGAATATCTTATACAGGCTGCAAGACAAGAGCATATAAAGTATATTAATATTAGCCTTAATAATTAGGTAGGTTAAAAAATATCATGTGTGACAGGGAAAAGTCTGGGAAAGCCAAGAAAGGTAGCTTTCTTGTATTTCTTGTAACTTGTAGCACTAGATATAGAGTGAAAAGGACCTGGTTTTCAAAACTCAACTCTTGTTACTTACTACCTGTAAAAACTTAAGAAAAATAGGGATTCAGCTTCCTTATGTATCAAAAACAGAGTATTGGACTAGAATACCTATCTAAAGTTCCTTCCACTCCAATTCAAGGAATATTAAGTATTTTCTGTGTGCTAAGTACTGGGAAAATGAAACAGTCAAACTGCCTTCAAGGAGCTGACACTCCAATGGAAAATAGAGCATGCATACTGTTAAGTATCATAAGGTAATCTGAGATGGAAGAAGATAGAACAAGTATACTGCAATAAAAGGGTATTAATTTAAGAAGGGAAAAAGCACAGAAACTGAGAGTTTGGGGGAAAAGGCATCAGAAAGTGACTTGGTGGTAACAGAAGAGGGAGCACATTCTACTATGGCTTATGAGAACACATGCATGAAAGAGATGGAAATATTAAGTTTAATGAGTAGCTGGAAGTCCAGCTTGGTTGAAACAAAGAGTATAGAACAGAGTAATGTGAAATAATAAAAAGGCAAATTACCAGACTTAGCCTTGAGGAGCAAATTCAAACTTCAATTTTACCCAAGAGGCAATAGAAGGAACAAAAGGTTTTTGAGCAGGAGTGAAATGGGCAAAACTAAGCCTTACAAAGGTTATTTTGGCAATCAAAATTAGAAGAGAAAAAAGAGAGAATGGAGGCCAGAAGACCAGTTAGGGAAGAGGTAGTAGATTTACACTGTTGGTGAAAATGCAAACTTTTGGTATCTTTATGGAAATCAACCTGGCATCATACATGAAGAGTTACAAAATTAATTATAATCTTTCACCCAATAATTCCAACGTTGAGATTAGAAAATGAAATTACTTTTTAAAGTAATTTGTTCAAAAAAATTTTTTAAGATCATTATATGCAATTGGCAAAAACTAAAAGGAAACAATGTCTAACAGTGGGGGAATGGCTAAATTAACTGTTGTGAATTAACATAATGAAATATCATGACGCAATTAAGCCCAACAAATAAGAAATACAATGACATTTGGAAAGGCCTTCTTCAAATGATCTGGTCCACATTTGTAATTCCATTGGTGTGGGCAACTGAAACAATCCAGGGAAGGAGAGGGGACATGAGGTACACAGGGAGAAAAACCAGAAAAACAAAGCATATAACAACTCCGGCCATATAAAAGGAAAAATGAATGTGAAAGAATGGAAAAACAAAACATCCTGATGCAGATATAGAGTCAATGAAAAGTTTCTAAACAAGTTTAGATGATTATATTAAGGTTCAATGTAAAGTCCTCTGTGTGTATCTATGTATACATGCAGATATATGTATGATTTTTAAAAAAAAGATATTGGCATAACATTTTACTGATGTAAATAGTAAACTAGGGAGCATCTGAAGGAAGGCCAAGAAGATGCTGAAAAGTGTTAAGATTTTGCCATAGGGCTCAAGAGAAAGAATAGGGGAATGTCTAGCCTAAAGAAGGGAGGGGGTAGAACAAGATAGCAACTTTCAAGTATCTGAAGGAATAATATATGATGGATAACACCTGTTCTGCGTGGCAACAAAAGGCAGAACTAAGAAAGATGAAAAGATACATAAAGTTAGATTCGATTCAATGTAAGGAGAAAAACTGCTTAACAACTAAAGTTGTCTAAAGTTATCTAAAGCAGAATTACTAAACCGATAATTTAACCTGTTGGTGAGTTATTTTGGACATACTACCTTTGGAATGAGCTACCTCAACAGTGGTCCTCACAAGAGGACATTCAAATAAAAGCTAGTTAGATATTTGTAAAAGTTGTGTTAGAAGAGATTCACATTCAAATATGGGTTAGACAAGAGGGCTTCTGAGGACCCTTCTACCTCAGAACATGTGATTTCAGTTTAAGAGAAAGATTGGAGCAAAATATAACTGAACCCACAAAAAACAGATGATGTCACTAGGAGACAGAGAAGCAAGAAAATGAGAGGCACAATTAAGAACCTTCAGGGATACTAAAGTTTAGGAGGTGTGAAAGATGATCTAGCAAAAAACCCTCTGAAATGGCAAGAGAGGTAGGAAAAGGCAAAGTCACAAAAAACAAGGAAGGAGAGTGTTCAGGTGGAAAGAATGAGGATGGTCAACAGTGCCAAAAATTACAAAAAGGTAAGGAAAGTGAGAACCAAGAAAAGATGAACAGATTAAATAAATAGTAAGAGATAACAATGGAAATGTCTGAGATGAGTCAAGTGATAGAGTCAGAAACCAGGTCACAGGAAGTTGAAAAGTGAGTTCTAAGAAAGTAGAGACAATGAATATAGAGAGACTATTCTTTCTAGGAGTTTGGCAGTAAAAGGCAAGAAAAGTATAGGGTGATGGCTTAAGGGAATGGACAGGTTTCTGGTTTGGGATTTTTTAAAAAATATATATGCTGTGCCCTAAACATGTTTATTTGTAGACAGTGAAGAAGTCAGTAACATACTGAGACATAAGAAAGAAAATCACCAATGGGTCAAGATTTAGGTGAAGATATAAGAGGACAGGATCAAGAGGACAAGCAGAATTAGCCTTGGCAAGAAGGAATTCCATTTTTAACTCAAAGACCAGGGAATAGAAAAGGACGTGAAAATGGGGGAGTCGGGAGTAGAGAGCAGATGTTTGTGCTATAAGCAATGAAGGAAAAGGAAACCTGGGAAGACTTGTATGAACTGACACAAAGTTAAGTATGTGAGGAGAACCAGGAAAACAATTAATACAATAACAATATTATAATCAACTGTGAAAGACTTAGGAACTCTGATCACTACAATGACCAACCACAATTCCAAAGGACTTGAGATGAAACATGCTATTCACCTCCAGACAGAGATCTGAGACCCCAGAGTAAAGACTGAAGCACTTTCTTTTCTTTCTTTTTCCTTTATTTTTGGACATTAGCCAAAGCAGTAATATGTTCTGCATGCTTATACATGTTTGCAACAGATTGCTTTCTTGTCTTCTTAATGGGCTGGGGAGGGGAAAGGAGGGAGAATTCAAAAATGAAAAATAAGACTAAATTTTTTCAAAAAAGGATTGCTGTTTAACATTGTGGACCCAGATGAAATTAAATAACATGAATTTGTAGGGGATCCAATCTGCAGTTTTGTGACTTTCTCTAGCAAAATTCAGTAACTCATTCAGTATGGAAAAGGAACAAAAAAGGTGGAAGGTGGGAGTGATCCATCTCAAACAGGGATGACAGGGCATAAACAGCATTTTGTAACCCCAGGGTTGAGATTTGACAGGGTATGAATGGCAGTGGGTCAAAATGACAAATAATTTCAGGATGAAGAATAATGCATAGTTGAAAAAGTTATACATAGGGCCAAGATTATGAAAAGATAAAAATAAGATCACAGCAGAGGTAAAGAACTATGATAACAGAGAGAGATGGAGAGACCACATTAGAGGTAAAGAACTATGATAACAGAGAGAGATGGAGAGACCAGAGTTTGTAGAGAGGAAAAAAAGCACAAGTTTAGTACAAGTGAAGCAGAGGAAAACACTGAAGAACATATAAGAAGAGCCAGGACTAGAAAGGGTTTTAAGAAGATGAGGAGATGTCTGGAAAAATCTAGGTGTCTTTAGATGGAGAAATATGAGATCTAAAATAAAGGAGAATTTATTAACAATAGAAGTAAGAGTTCCAAAGGGCAAAAAGGATGACAGAGAACATAGAATGGCAGAGCTAACCTGGTTGGGTTTTGTATATGGGTAAGATCCATGGTTTCAATGATACAGATGAGTCTGACTTCTAGGAATACAGGTGACAACTCTTCTACTCTTCAGGAAAGTCTTCAATAGGTGCTTCAATCAGCATAGAGAAGTAAACATAAGATGATTTGAAGAAGGGTAAAGAATTAACAATAGGGAAATTAGAAAAGGCTTTCTGAAAGAGGTAGCCTTTGAGCTGAGCATTGAAGGAAGCCAGATGCTTCCACCCAGGACATGGAACTGATGAGTTAATGTACTGCAGGCAAGGGGAGCAGCCTGTGAAATGCAAAGCCACAGAGATGAGATGTTCAGCTTAGATGTTCATCTAGCTAGGAGAAGAGGGTAGGTAACTGAGTCAATAGCTTCAGAAAAGTCAAGGATGAGGATTGAGAAAAGGATCTGGAATTAAGAGATCACAGGCTAGCAAAACAGTTTCAGTTGAGTGACAAGGTAGGAAGCCGGAGAGCAAGAGGCTGAACAAATGAGAGGAGAAGAAACAGCAATAAGTGTAAACAGTTTTTTCTATGAGTTTGGTTGTGAAAAGGACAAGAGATATAGGGAAATAAAATAAAATAAAAAGGGACATGTGTGAGCAGCAGGGAATGAGCCAAGGCCCCAGTATTTAGCAAAGTACCTTTAATTCTAGACAACAGGTAAATTGAGTGAGCAGTACTTTGCCTACATTTTCTTTTTTTTTATTTTTAGTTTACAACACATGGTTCTACATAATTTTGAGCTCCAGATTTTCTCTCCTCCCTCCCCCCTCCCTCCCCAAGACGGCATGGAATCTCATATAACCACCACGTATAACTTCGTATTGCATTAATTTATACACTAGTCAAGTTGTGGAGAAGAATTATGACCAATGGAATGAATCATGAGAAAGAAGAAACAGAACCAAAAAAAAAAAACCCAAAAACAAAAACAAAAGAGAAAAGAAAAAGGCGAGCATGAAGTGTGCCTCAATCTGCATTCAAACTTCATAGTTCTTTCTCCGGATGTAGATAGCATTCTCCATCGCGAGTCCTTTGGAGTTGTCCTTGCACCTTGTGTTGCTGAGAAGAGCAAAGTCTGTCAGGGTTGGTCCTCACGGAATCCATATATCTGTGGTTGTGTACAATGTTCTCTTGGCTCTGCTCCGCTCACTCAGCATTATGTCGTGTAGGTTTTTCCAGGTTGTTACGAAGTCCATATCATCCCCATTTCTTATGGCACAATAGTATTCCATTACCTTCATATACCACAGCTTGTTCAGCCATTCCCCAATTGATGGGCATCCCTTTGATTTCCAATTCTTGGCTATCACAAAAAGAGCCGCTATAAATATTTTTGTACATATGGGTCCTTTTCCTGCTTGTGTGATTTCTTTGGGATACAACCCTAGAAGTGGTATTGCTGGGTCAAAGGGTATGAACATTCCTGTGGCCCTTTGGGCGTAGTTCCTAATTACTCTCCAAAATCTTTGCGTACATTTTCAATGTGGCATTAGTATGGTTCTGCTGCTTCACCCTCACCCCCAATCTGTATTCCTATTGTTCCCCTTTTGTTTTCTTCCCATCTCTTGGTCAAAGAGCACCTTAGAACAGATAGGGATTTCATCTGCAAATGTTTCTACACACAGCACTTGGCCAGGAGTAGAAACAGCATGAAACTGATTACTGCGCTCCTTGGTTTCTCACAGCTTCTGCTGCCGAAGTTATCAGGAAAGCATTCAGTGCAAGAGGCAACAGTAGTAACAATATTCTCTGTAGGATTCTACCTCACCTTTGCTTGTTTTGGGGAGAAAAAGTAGAAGTTGAACAAGAATGAACAAAAATGTTTGCCAGTCGCATGAACAATTTAGATTTCAGGATAGATGAATTGGATCAATATTTAAAGTCTCCACACACAAAAACGCTAGATGTATAAAACCTGCCAATTGTCCCACAATAACAGCACTTTCTTTGGGTAGTGGCAAAGTGAAACGTCTCTAGGATTCACAAGTCCTGTGATAATGGAAAAGTGAAATTGCAGGAAGAAAACAAAAACAAATTTCAAACTTCATGAAGTGCAGCACCTTTGTGGTGTCCCAGACCGCAAACTACATCTTAGCAGCAAAACTGTCCTATATCAGACTAAGTCTGAATGGACCAGTTACCTCTTTTGCACTTCAATAATTCAAGGATCTGTGATTTATCACTGTGGGTTCTGTCTTCACTAAAGCAGATCACAGCTCCTCTATGCCATATCAGACAGTCTAAATGTTGTGGCTTACTAAACCTGTAATAAGGCAGTCAGGCAAAACAAGCAAGGAGTGGGGAAGCCAGAGCATGGAATTCAGAAATTGGAGCAGCCTCAAAAAAATAAAGTGTCAAAAGGGCCAGGGCCTCTTTTGTGTAACTGTTAAAACAGCAGATAAAATGTACCATTTGATTTACAAAAAAATACAGGACTTAGGAATTTTTTTTAAAAAAATTTTCAGCTGAATTATGACAAAGATTTCATAGAATAAAGCCCTGAAAAGCTAGAAAGATTTGTTTGTTTCTTTAATTTGATTTGTCAAAATACGTCTGATTTTTTGAAAGGAAAAAAAATCAAATGAAAAATAAGCACGAGTTTATTTTTAAAACACCAAACCGCACAAAAAAACTACCATATTAAAAATAAAATTAATTACAATTTTCAGGAATTACAAACACCATACCAGTATCTCATATACCTGCTACATCTACAAAAGTCAATTTTCAGAATCACAGCACCCAGCATAATTATTTTGAATAATCCAGAATGATCAATTCCTAAATTAGAGGATTATAGATTAGGTGCTAAAAGGGAACTTAGAGATGGGCTGATACCGTTAAAAGAGTACTATATTTGGAGTCAGGAGACCTGATTTCAAATCTCAGTGCTACCATGTAATACGTATTATGTGGCCTTGAGCAAATCATTTAATCTGAGTTTCATTTTCTTAATCTGTAAAATAAGGGGATTAGATTAGATAATTTCTACAGATGAGGAAGCTGAGGCAAACAGGGTGAAATGATTTGCCCAGGGTCACACAACTAGTTTCTGCGGTCACATCTGAACTCATGTCTTCCTATCTCCAGGCCTGGCGCTCCATCCATTGTGCTGCCTAGCTGCCCTATTAAGGATCAGAGTGAGCAGTTAATTAGATAGGGGGTACAAGACTGCTTACTGCCATGTTTTAATGATTTTAAAGGAATAATGGAATGGGAAGAGGGAGGAGAGCAATACACTAGAAGGGGAAAAGAGAGAAGGAAAGGGAAAATTATTTCATATATTTGGGGTTCAAAAATATAATTTTACACAAATAAGGAGAAAGGGTATGGGAGAGCATGACAATTGATCCTTACTATCATCTGAACTGGTCAAGGGGAGGGAAGAATACACATATACAAAATTGGGTACAGAAAAATATTTTATTCAACCAAGAAAAAGGAGGGAAAGGGGAAGAAGGAAACAAGCATTAATTAAACATCTACTAAGTGCCTTGTTTTATCATGAGTCCTCTGGAATTTTGGTTGGTTACAGAATTTCTCTCTGTTAAGATCTTTGAAGTTGTTTATCTTCACAATATTATTATTGTATAAAATTGTATTCCTAATTCTGCCCACTTTACTCTGCATCAGTTTGTGTAAGTCTTCTCAGGTTTTTCTGAAAGTATTTTCTGAAACTATTCCCTTCCTTATTTCTTATAGTATGATAATATCCTCTCACATTTATATGCCATAATTTGTTTAGCCATTCTTTAATTGATGAGTACCCTCTTAGTTCCCAATTCTTTCCAATCCTTCCTCCTCAAAAATAACTGCTATAAGTATTTTTGTACATTCTTACAATTTTTGTTTTAAGACTAATCCCTCTCATATACTACTCTTCCTCTTATTTCCCCCTCTCCCTATGAGGCAGCTAAGTGGCACAGTGGATAGAGAGATAGACCTGGAACTGAAGACTGAGTTCAAATCCAGCCTCAGACACTTGGCAGCTGTGTGACCCTGAGTAAGTCATTGTCTGTCTTAGTTTCCTCAGCTATAAAAAAATGGACAATATTGGCACTGACCTCCAAGGGTTGTTGTGATATACTTATAAAAGCACTTTGCACGGTGCCTGGCACTAAGATGTTTAATTATTGCAGTACTTTTTGTGGTAAGAAAAAATAGGAAACAAAGTAAAGGCTTATAGACTAAACAAATTGTGGCACAGAAATGTAACAGAATGTTGCTGTGGTATAAGAAGTGACAAATATGAATCTAGAGGAACATGGAAAATTTTTCATGATTTGATGCAGAGAAGTAACCAGAGTCAAGAAAACTACAAAAACACAAGTGGAAACAACCACAAAACAATTTTTAAAACCATGAATATTGCAAAGTTATAAAGAACAAGCATGGTCCCAACATATAGATGAGAATACACTCCCACACCAATCTGTTATAGAGTTAGGAGGTCCATGGGTATGATACACATTGAATCGATTTTCAAACTTTTTCTGTGCTGATCAACTTTGGTGATTTATCTTCTTTATCTTTAAAAAATGTTACATGGGATGGTTCTCTGGAAGGGAGAGGAATACTGGAACAAATTTTGGTGATGCAAAAAAAAAAAACTCCACAAGATAGCAATAAAAACTTATTTTTTTATTATTTTGTCCAGGGAAGTATTCAAATCATGCTAGTTCATATATTCATTCTAGCCTCTCCTTCACCAAAGCAAGGAAATATTTCTAAGCTGAAAATATTCTTTTCCAGCAGGCAGTGGAATGTGTTTTTTCCTCGGAAGACTCAAATACCTGGCCTGTACCTTCATCTTTAATTACATCAAGAGTTTTAAATATAATAAAATAAACATTTTAGTTCATCAAATTTATTTTTAAAGAAATTTTTAAACATTTAAGCTTTGGAAATGTCACTACTATCAGATAATTCAACTTAAAGATCCACAGGACAAACAGCTGTCTCAAATCTAGAGTTCAATTCAAGTATACAAAATATCCCCTCCTTTGAAACGTTATAGTAACAGTTTGAATATTATATTAAATTTTGTCCAGATGGCAAGTTGTCCATAAGCAGTCTCATTGCAAAGAAAGAGGATGCCAGAAATAAGCTTGAAATTCTTCTTCAACTTACTGTTAATTAGTGGCAAGGGCAAGCATATAGTCAACACAGAAAAGAGAAGCATAGTATCACTTCCACAAAAATACTGTAACAAATAATTGCCATTCACACCTAGAGAACTCAGTAATGTCATCTTTTTTTCTATTTTGAGGAAAAGAAACCATAGATGATGAGCTTTGGGGTTCTTAAATTTATCGGATCTTTGGGCATGGTCTTAGTTTCCTATAAGAAATCACATCAATTTTGTTTGAATTTTGTCATTCTGCCTTCAGTAAAAAATGTAATATGATCATCAGTTTTTCTTTCTAAATTTTCTTCTTTATTAAAGTTGGTTCTTACACAATAGTTTCTCCACATATTAACCTCACCATAGAGTCTTTCAAAAGAATTCAACCTAAACACAAAAAGAATCGCATAACACAACCAACCTTAAAAGAAATCTCAGCAGTTACTTGAAGACCTCCAACAACGGGTAGCCCACACCTCCAAAGGCAGCTCATTAAACTTTTAGACAGCTCTAATCATTAGGAATTTTTTTACTGAAATCAAACAGAAACTGGCCTTTTTATAACTTCTACCCAAAATCATATTGCTTGCATTCTCCATGAGTAAAGCAGGAATAGCAGAGGAATTTAGAACTCAAAAATTTTTGAATGACTTTTTTAAATGAATGTTAAAAAAACTCCCAAAGATGAACATTTCCACATACAAGGGAGAGGAGGATTGCATGTGAAATCATGAATAAGAAGAGCGTGCAATAGTTTATTTGTCAGCTCTATGGATAAGGGAATAATTTAGGACCAAAGACAAAATACGGAGCATTACAAAATGTAAAATAGGTATTTTGATTAGCATACCCTTTGATCCAGCAACACCACAACTAGGTCCCAAAAACATTAAAAAAGGAAAAAAAGTTCAAGGGCCTATTTGCACAAAAATATTCATAGCAGCTCTTTCTCTGGTAGCTAAGAATTGGAAATCAAAGGGATGCCCATCAATTAGAGAATGGCTAAACAAGCTATGGCATATGACTGTGGTGGAATATTATTGTGCTATAAGAAATGACAGGCAGGATGATTTCAGAAAAACCTGGAAAGACTTACATGAACTGATAAAAAGTGAACCTAGCAGAACCAGGAGAGCATTGTACAAATAACAGCAATATTGTACAACAGAAGAACTATGAATGACTTAGCTATTCTCAACAAAACAATGATCCAAGATAATCCCAAAGGATTCATGATGAAACATATTATCTGCCTTCAGAGAAAGAACTGATACTGTCCAACTACAGGCTGAAGGACGCTATTTTTCATTTCTTTCATTTTTTTTATCCTAGTCTTCTTGTAAAAAATGAGTAATATGGAAGTGTTTTACATGATTGCATGTGGAAAAACTATATCAGATTGCTTACCATCTCAGGGAGGGGCAACAAGAGGGAGGGAAGGAAGGATAGAATTTGGAACTCAGAACTTTTTTAAAGATGTTTTTTGAATTGTTTTAACATGTAATTGGGGGAAAAAAATAAAGCCTTATTTAAGAAAATAAAATAAGCTGGAGATGGGGAGAAATTCCAGAGTTCTGAATATTAAAAAAAAAAAAAAAACCTTCCACCCAACACTTGTTCTGCCCTCTAGAGCCAAATAGAACGAATCAAATCTCCATTTCCAATGGACACACAGCAGTCCCTCAAATTCTTGAAGAGCCTGTCCTCATCCTTGTCTCTTTTCTTCAAAATAAATATGCCCAATTCCTTCTGTTTCTCCTCATATGACATGGACTAAAGGGCTATCACCATCCTGATTATACTCCTCCACAGAAATTCTCCAGCTTATCAATGTTTTTCATTGGTGTTGCCAAGAATACAGTACTATAAATGAAGTCTGACAGGACAGAGTACAATGGGACTATTATTACCTCCCCATCCCAAGAAATGTTTTCTCACTTAATGTATAGCCCAAGATTATATATATTAGGTCTTTTACCTCTAGAACTGCAGACTATCCATTTGTTCCAGGTTGGACTTGTAAGGTTGATTTTTTCTGACCCAAGCGCAAGATTTTGCATTTATCCCCATTGAATTTCATCTTATTAGAATGAGACCAAAGCTCTAGCTGGTCAAGATCTTTTTGGATCCTATTGATCAGTGTGTTACCCATCCCTGTTTCCAGCTTTATGTCACCTGCAAATGTGATGAGCATTCTAATACCATCAGTGTTATTTAAGTCCCTGATAAAAATGTCCCACAGCACAGAGCCAAGCACAGACACCTGGGGTAGTCCACTGAAGACCCACTCCTACTTTGACTTTGAGCTATTAACAGCAAGTGTTTTGAGTTCAGCAGCCCAAAGTATTCAGAATACATTTAACTCTACACTTTCATCTTGCCCACACTTCTCCATCTTCTCCAAAGGTTAATATGAAAAATATTATCAAAAGCTTTCATAAAACCAAAGTAAACTACACTCAAAGCATTCCCTTCTACTACATTACTAATCCTGTCAATAAAGGAAATAAAGTTATAGTCTGGCATGACCTGTTCTTGAAAAAAACATGCTGACTCCTTGTAATAACCAATTCTCTTTCTAGATATTTGCTGACATAACAATGAAAAACAATTAGGTAACAATGACCAGTCTGACAACATAAAAAACACTCTGTACCAGGAAACTTGTGGCACATAACCAGTTGCTCACGCTTTTATTAACAAACTGCTATGATTCAGTTTGGGGTCTGTCTGGGTTTTTTTGGCAAATGATGAACCTAATACATCAGAACCACAACATATCACTAACATCTATTAGAGTCTACCAGGAAGATATGAATTTTTAAAATATTATAAGATAGTATAATGTTATCAAATTGCTCACCATCCTAGGAAGGAGGAAGGGAAAGGAGGGAGAAAATCTGGAACTCAAAATTTTATTAAAAAGGATGTTAAAAAGACACTTGACACATGTACTAGCTGTGTGACCTTGGGCAAGTCACTTAACCCCAACTGCCCTGCCAAAAAGCAAAAAAAAAAAAAAAAAAAAAAAAGGATGTTAAAAATTGTCTTTACATGTAATTGGAAAAAAACAAAATACTATTTAAAATAAAAAATAACATACGATATTGTTATCTCTGTTGCACTCTTCTTACTTTGTCAGCTACCAAAAAAAGAAATTACTTAAGTCCACTATACAATTATTACAAAAATGCTACGTTTATTGACTCACCATATGAAAAAGCAAGTAATCATTCCCCCAAGAGCTAAATAATATTTTTAGAATCACATTTTTAAAGGCCCCAAGATGCTACAGAATCTGAAAGATACAATTAAAGAGGGGATGAATTTAATTATTTTGGAGTGTTCATATATACAAGATCATTTTCTAGGTAAATGTTTTCAATCCAAATATTCTGAAAAATATATTAAGTTCTCAAGAGCAACCAATATGAAACAACAAGCACCTTTTGTATCATCAATGTGCTTTCCAGTACACATAAACGGATGATTGGATAAATGATGTCATGAAAATGCCAACTTTCTGCCATCTTAATGTTTAATAATTAAAATATGTAGATGACCATTATCTTTTTCACTGATACCTCAATAGAGTCAGCACTGAATGTCTTAACATAAAAACAGCAAAAAGAAATGTCAAATGATTAAATATTGGTGCCTATAATATGACTGGTTCAGAATCGTGTATGGCTCCATTCTCAGATATGGTCAACTTCAACTATGAATATCCATCCATCTGAAGAGTTAATTTAATTGCAATCGATGTGTTTTTTCATACTGAATTGAATTCATGGAAAAACTAATAAATTTACCACTACACATCAAGGTTGGTCCTAACAAAAGTTAAAAGAGTTCACAGGTAATTCTCATTGTGTGCTTTACCTTAAATATACAGGTATCATTTCAGTCAATCAATTCTCCAAACCAAAGGAATTTTACTTAGTTTATATAACAAATGATATAGTGAGATATAAGACCATAACTACAAAGTCAGGGTGACATAAATTAAAAAACACCATACTGGTCAAGATTTAAAATGTGAGATCCTTTAGAAATGTTAGAATCTTAAGCAGGATTCTTTGCTCTAAAAGTAGAGGCTCCTTCTAAAGTAGATCAACTATTTTGACTGACTTGATGAAATTACTCAAGCACCCAGCCACAAAGCATTTATCAACATTATCAAAAAGGACTGAAATTACTTCTACAAATGATCAACTGATATCATTGAATTAATAAGCTATTATATAGGGATATTTTTGTGTGTGTGAGGTTGTATGAGGACAAAAAACTAAAATGAATGTGGTGTCAGTATGATATTCTGCTGAAAGTGCTGTCATCTGTAAAATGCTGGAAGCAATGTGACCATGGAAATAGCCCTAGATATAGAATCCAACCAAAGATCTAGGTTCAAATTATGACACTACTATCTACTATTTAGGTGATCTTGGGCAAGTGATTTAACTTCACTGGGTCTCAGTTTTCACTTCTGTAAAATGCGGTTGCAACTGATGACCTCTGAGCTCCTTTTGAAGATCTATGATCCTTTGTTCTGAGTACCTTTTTCTTTGATAAGAAAGAAAACCCCAAAGTTTCCTATTATAGGTTTTTAATATTTTATGGACAGTAAGAACTCAGTCAACAAGGTCTTATTAAACATTTATTATAAGTACCAAGGAACTATGCTAAGCACTAGGGATACAGAAAGCCAAAAAAGCATGAACCCTTGCCCTCAAGAAGTTCACATCATATTAAGGAAGACAATATGCAAATATTTATGTACACACAAGGTATATAGAGAATAAAGAGGAGAAAGGTAATCTCAGAGAGAAGGCATGGGCTGTTGGGAGACTAGAAAAGGCCTCCTAAAGAGGATGGGATGAGATTGGGTCTTGAAGAAAGCCAGAAGGCAAAGATGAAGAAGGATAGAGGATTCCAGGCATGAAGAACACCTAAGCTAGTGAAAAGGCAGGGAGTAGGTAAACTCAGTCCACTAAGAAACACAAGTACGCTAGTGTCAGTGAATCACAGAATATATGGAAGAGAATCAAGTCTAAGGGAGGATGCAGCCAAGTTGTGAAGGGCTTTAAATGCAAAACAGGGAATTTAATATTTGATAACGGAGAAAACAGAAAGTCACATGAGTTGAATGAATAGGGTGGTCACATGGTCAGACCTGCACTTCAGAAGGTGACTGGCAGGTGATTGGAGAATGGATTGAGGTAGGGAGACAGCTGAGGCAGGGAAATCAACTAGAAGGCTATTGCAATAATTCAGACATAAGAAGATGAGAGCCTGTACCCAGATGATAACAATGTCAAAGGAGAGAGCTGTTGCAAAGGTAGACTAGATAAGATGACAACAGATTGTGGGTTGAAGAGAGAGAGTAAGGAAAACTATGTTGTGAGCTTAAATGACTAGATGGCGGTACCTTCTACAATAAGAAGGAAGTTCAGAAGAGAGTAGGATTTTGCAGAAAAGATAATAAGTTCTGTTTTGGCATGCTGAGTTTGAGATATCCACAAGACACCCAGTTAGATATGTCTGATAAATAATTGGAGATATGAGACTAGAGGTCAGCTGAGAAGTTAGAGGTGAACAAGTAGATATGACAATCTTCAACACAGAGATCATAAGTGAAACCAAGGGAGCTTCTGAGATCACCAAATAAAACAGTTTAGAGGGAGAAGAGAAGAGGGTCCAGTACAGAACCTTAGAGAACACTCATGGTTAACTATTACGACATGGACAAAGATCTGGTGTGACTGAGAAGAAGCAGTTAGACAGGAGAACCAGGAGAAAGCAGTGTCATAACAACCTAGAGAGAAGCAACTACATAAAAGAAAATTATCAATGGCACCAACAAACGAAGAGAAGTCAAAAAGGATGAGACTAAGAAAAGGTCACTAGATGGAACAATCACAAGATCATGGATGACTTTGGATGGAGCAGTTTCAGTTGAAAGATGACTTCAGAAGCCAGACTGCAAAGGGTTTAAAATCAAAAGAAAGGAGAAGTAAAGGCCCAAAGAAAAAATGGCATTCGCAAAGAAGTTAACCAAGAAGGGGGAGAGAAATAAATAATAGTAGCTAGTAGGGATGGTAGAATAAGGTAAGAATTTTTTAAGAATGGGGATGACATGGGTGTAAGTTATAGGCAGCAGGGAAGAGTCAATAAATAAAGATTGAAGATAAGAGAGAGTGGGAATGATAGTCAGCATAATCTGCTGGAAAAGACAGAGGTGAGGGGATCAAAGATACATGAAGATAGGTTAGTCTCAGAAGGATGGGACACCTCTTCATGAAGGACAAGAGTGAAGGAAGAGATGATGGGGGAGGAGGGAATGCATTAGAGATATAAAATGAGAAAAAGAAGGAGCTCTCAATGAATAGCCACAATTTTTTCAGTGTAGAATGAGGTAAGGTTCTCAACTGAGAAGATGAACAAAAAGGGTATTTAGGGTGAGTTGAAGAGGAATGAAAAGGCTTGGAATAACCACTATGGTGAGTGGGAGATTGAAACAATTTGTCCAACTCTTCATGATCCCGTTTGGGGTTTTCTTGGCAAAGATACTGGAGTGGTTTGCCATTTCCTTCTCTGGCTCATTTTACGGATGAAGATCTAAGACCAAAAGGGTTAGGTGACTTGCCCAGGGTCATGTAGCTATTAAGTGTCTGAAGCTAGATTTTAACTCAAGGCCTTCCTGACTCCAGGCCTAGTGCTCTGTCTACTGTACCACCTAGCTGCCCAGATGTTCCCTAGGCACTCTCTATTCACAGTCACCTAGCTACCCCTTGAATCAATTAAGGAGATGCAAAAGTATTGCTCTGCTACAATGAGGGACTAGCTGAGATTAAATAACATAAATTTGCAGCGGAGCCAGTCAGTATGAAGGCATGACTTTCTCTAGTTCTACTCAGAAGCACATGAATAGGACCAAAGGTGAGATGATGAGAGAACCCCAAGAATTAAAACAAGAGTTTAAAATGTTTTTATAAATGAAGTGAGAGCACTAGAGGAAAAAAATAGAAAAGAAACAAGAGCTATGGAAGAAAGAATTGGAAAGCAAATTAACAGCTTGGTAAAAGAGGTATAAAGCCTTGACCAAGAAACAAACTCCCTGAACAATTTGGAACTATGTTCAAAGGGCTATAAAAATGTGCACACCCTTTGACCCAGCAATACCACTTCCAGGGCTGTATCCCAAAGACATCACAAAAGTGAGAAATGGAACAGTATATACAAAAAGATTTATAGTGGCTCTTTTTGTGGTAGCAAAGAATAGGAAATCAAGGGGATGCCCATCAATTGGGGAATGGCTAAACAAATTGTGGTATATGAATGTAATGGAATAATATTGTGCAATAAGAAATGAGGAACAGACAGACTTTATTATAACCTGGAAAGACTTATATGAAATGACGCTTTGAGGGGAGCAGAACCAGGAAACCATTATACACGATTATAGACACACAGTATCTGTAAGGACTAACTTTAATAGACTTGACTCCTCTCATCAATACAAGGTTCAAGGACAGCTCCAAAAGACTCATGATGGAAAAAACTATGCACATCCAGAGAAAGAATTATGGAGTCTGGATGCAGATTGAGGCAAATTATTTGCTCTCTCTTTTTTTCTTTCTTTTTTGGTTTTGTTTCTCCTTTCTCACAATTCATTCCATTGGTTATAATTCTTCTTTACAACTGGACTATTATGTAAATAAGTTCAATGTGAAGGTATATGTAGAACCTACATTGGATTACATGCCATCTTGAGGGGGAGGGGGAAGGAGAGGAAGGGAGAGAAAATTTGGAACCCCAAAACTTGTGGAACTGAATGTTGTAAATTAAAAATAAAATACAAATTCATTAAAAAAAAAAAGGAAAAAAGAAACAAACTCCCTGAAAATCAGAATGGACCAAATAGAAGCTAATGACTCCATGAAACAACATGAAATATTAAAGTCAAAAGAGTGAAAAAAAATAAGAAGAAAACATAACTAACCTTGAAGACAAATCAATTAGAGATGATGTGAGAATTACTGGATTACCTAAAAGTTATGAATCAAAAAAAAATGTAGACATCATATTTTAAGAAATCACAAATGAAAACTGCCCAGATCTCTTAGAACCAGAAGGAAAAGTAGAAACAAAAAGAACCCATCAGTCACTTCCAAAAAGAGACTTCAAAATGAAAATGCCCAAGAATATTATAGCCAACATCCAGTTTACTGATTAAAGAAAAAGAAATTATAAGCAGCCAGAAAGAATTCAAATACCAAAGATAGCAATCTATCAGAATCACACATGATTTAGCAGCCACCACTATAAAGAAGTAGAGAGTTTAGAATACAATATTCCAGAAGGCAAAGGATATATAAGATAACCAGGGATAGGTTACCCATAAAAATTGAATATAATCCTACAAGGGGAAAATGGAACTCTAATGAAAGTTCTGCATTCTAATAAAAATTCAAGCATTCCTGATGAAAAGGCCAGAACTCTTTTGTAACTCTGAAGTGCAAACATAGGAGTCAAACATAAAAGGGTAAACATCAACAAACAATCATGTTACTAGGAACCGATTGTATTCTAATATGGGGAAATGGTATATATGTTCCCTCCTACCTAATTAGAAGGAAAGCCTCAAATCTCTCATGACTCAATGATCATAAAATAAGAATGAAAACAGAAAGGAAAGTAAGGAGAAATTGTATTATATGATACAAATGCACAAGTTGGGAGTCTATACTAACTAGAAAGAAGGGTTAAGGAAGTGGTTGGTAATTTGAACCTCACATTCATCTGAAGTAGTCAAAGAAGGGAAGACTACATACATATACATGCTTGGATACAGAAATACATTTCACTCAAAAGGAAAACTAGAGGGGAAAAGGAGAAAGAAGGAAGCAGAGAGGGAGAGTAGATTAAGGCAAGGATATTCCTTCAATGGGGCAGCTAGGTGACACAATGAATAGTGTCAGGCCTGGAGTCAGTCAGGAAGACTCATCTTCCTGAGTTCAAATCTGACCTCAGATACTTACTAGCTGGCTGACCCTGGGCAACTCATGTAACCTTATTTGCCTCAGTTTGCTTATCTTTAAAATGAACAGAAGAAGAAAATGGCAAATGGAATCAGAGATAACTGAATAGACAGAAAAAAACCAAATTCCTTCAACATTTATATAGATAGCACGTGCCACTCTTAGCTGTTGGTTTTAAATTATTTACTTTTTCATCCATCTTAAATACCCAACTGAACTATAAGCCCCTCAAAAGCATGGACTAATGTCCTATATTTCCCTACAATGCTATTCATGCATTAGGGGCTTTTCTTTCTTATCTGGTTTTACGATTTCATTTTAACCACTATATACACTCCTTTCACCAATAAAGGTCCGCAATCGGCAATTCAGCCATAATTCCCACCTTAGAGTTGTCTGGAGCACTGAGAAATTAAGTGAATTGTCCATGGCCAGAGACCCAGTATGTCAGAAACAGGAATCAAACCTAGGTTTTCTGACTCCAAGGCCAGACCCATATTTACTACACTTAGAATGCTTTCCCTCTTCATCTCTGCTCCCTGGCTTCCAGATAGAAGAACAAACTCACTTTTCTTTTAGCAATCAGCCAATAAACATTTATTAAATTCTTACTATGTGCCAGACACTGTGCTAATCACTGGAAATGCAAAGAAAGGCAAAAGACATTTCCTGCTCTTGAGGAGCTTACAAACTAATAGGGGAGATAACATGCAAACAACTACGTAAAAACAAAAAAAGCTAGGATAAATTAGAAATAATAAAAAGAGGGAAGGCACTACAATTAAGAGGAATTAGGAAAGGCTTCCTGTTGAAGGTGGGATTTCAGATGGGACTTGAAGGAAGCCAAGCAAGCTGGGAGGCTGAAGTGGAGATGAAAAGAATAAGAACATTCCATGAAGGAGGGACAGCCAGTGAAAATGACCAGACTAAGGAAATAGTGTCTTGTGGGAATAATACCAAGAAAGGAAGCCAATGTCACTAGATCTCAGATTAAGTGGGGGGTATAATAAAACTAGAAAAGAGAGGAAGAGGGGAGGCAATGAAAAGCTTTAAACCACCACCAATCCTCCCCTGCCCCTTTCTATGAAATTACTTTCCATTTAATAAACAATTATTAGCATGCTGTCTCTTCCATTAGAACTGAGAGGTCCTTGAGGGCAAGGACAGTGTTTTTGCCTATCTTGGTATGCAATGCCTAGAACATAAATAAGAACTTAATAAATGCTTGCTAAATGACTGAATGCCTGCCTCTTAATAAATAAAAAGTGCCATTCTGGTTTGTAAGAATAAAAGCATCATCAAAACTATAATTGATTTATTCCTCTTACCAATTAAGTCAAGGTTTCTTACGAACATTTTTAAGTCCAGATTCAGTCTTCAAGTTTTCTTAAAATAACAGATGGCTCCTCCTTTAGAGTTTCCCTCAAAAAAAGAATCAGAGACTACTTTCTAGTACTCTGGATCAACTTTCTATGGTTTATATTCCACTTTTGAGAACTGATTTCAACATATGGTTCAAGTAAACATCAGATTCTTACATAGTTTTCATACCAATTGCAATAATCCCAGAGTTAGCAACATCTGTTTTTGATTCATGATATAATTATACTTTTATTTTCAATCCCACAAATTGACCCCTTATATAAATTTTCTTGATCTTGAATCTCATTTTAAACAGCCTTGGGACTTTCTAAATTCTCTCATTCAGATGAAGTTCTTTTCCAAGTATTTCTGACCCCATAATTTTGCTTTGTTCCACTATAAACAAATAACGCCATTTGACTTAGACTTACAGGTCATTTGTCTCTCTTCAGGATTAACTATTACCATTGAGCTACTCCATAAATAAAGATCCTTTATATACTAATTAAGTCATCTCACAATCAAAATTAGGCCCCCTCTTCCTGAGACACAAGACAACAAGCAGTAAAATGAATGCTTAAGGGGATGTTTCAAATGGAATAACAAAGAAAGTTATCAATATTTAATCTGCTATCATTTGTAATTAAATCTAATCAAATTGGTACAGTTTACAGCTGTTTCCATTTCTAAAAGCTGTAGTTTATCTAAGAATTCAGATTTGTTCTTTACCTTTATGAACTGCTAAACGTACTCAAATAGTTTTAAGTGTAACTTATCTTTCCCATGTTGTTATTATAAAACTAATCACATCATAATTTATAAATAAGAAAACAAGTTTCTAGGTTCTATTTCACATATCTCATAAAAAGACAGCATAATTACAATACTGTTTTATTGTCTACAAAGCACTTTTACATGTGCTTCTCACAACATTCCACTATATTCATCCCTTTTTCTCCATTTATATGGTCACTTCTCTCCTTCAGGTATTCATGACTTCTTACCTAGATTATTTCAATAAGCTCCTTATTTTAATAGTATTTTATTTTTTCCAATTACATGTAGAGACAATTTTACATTCATTTTTTTTAAAATTCTGAGTTCCAAATGTTTCTCCCTTCCTTCTTCTCTTCCCCCCTCCCTAAAACAGTAAGCAATTTGATACAGGTTATATATGTGCAATCATGTAAAACATTTCCTTATTAGTCATGTTGTGAGAGAAGAAAAAGACCAAAATGGGACAAAAACACAAATAAAAAATTAAAGACTAATAGTATATTTCTATCTGCATTCAGACTCCATTAGTTCTTTCTCTGGAGATGGATAGCATTTTCCATTATGAGTCCTTTGGAATTGAGAATCATCACATTGCTGGGAATAGCTAAGTCTCTGATAGTTGATCATCACACAATGTTGCTGTTGCTGTATACAATGTTCTCCTGGTTCTGCTCACTTCATTTTGTTATCAATTCATGTAAGCCTTATCAGGTTTTTCTGAAATCCACCTGCTCACCATTTCTTATAGCACTAATAGTATTCCATTTATATACCACAACTCATTCAGCCATTCCCCAATTGATGGGCATCCCCTCAAGTTCCAATTCCCTGGCACCACAAAAAGAGCTGCTATAAATATTTTTTGTATATGTAGGTCCTTTTCTCTTTTATATGCTCTCTTTGGGAAACACACCTACCAGTGTATTGCTGAATCAAAGGGTAAGCACAGTTTGAGTGCCCTTTGAGCACAGTTCCAAACTGCTCTCCAGAATAGCTGGATCAGTTCACAACTCCACCAACAATGCATTAGTGTCCCAATCTTCCCACATCCTCTCCAACATTTATCATTTTCCTTTTCTGTCACGCATTGGTAACTAAGGTGGGGCTCCAAATGGGGCCAATGAAGGGAGGTCTGATTATATCTTGGCTCCCAAGTGGGCCCCAAACCCCTAGCTACTAGGTGCTAAGCCAATGTGGGTGTGAAGCAGCACCCCCCCCCACAAGGGTCCTAAGGGGAGTTGCTAAGACCAGAGCCAATAGTAAGAGCTTAAGTTCTGGTTGCTCAGATGATGTTGGACAATAGCTAAAGAATGCATAAAAAGAGAAGACAGAGCTATTTGCTTAGGGCTCTCACTCTTGGCGGTGTGCTGATGTGGAGACTCGGGGCAGCTGTAGTGAAGAGCCCTCCAGCTTGCAAACCCGAATGTCTGGCCTTTGTTAAACTCTGGTAACTATGCACTGAGATTTGAATCAGACAAGGTCTGTCTGTTGATGTTTGTAATTTGTTTGTATTTGTTCTGAAGTTCAGGGTGCTGGCTTTTCCCCCTGAACTAAGTGAATGATATTTGTATGTTCCATTAAATTGAGATTGTTAACCCCTTAACGTTGCTTTCCTTAATAAAGCAGATCAAAAGAACCTGGGCTTGCAGCATTCTTGTTGGGCTCATGTTGGTTTTTCACCCCCACAGCAGCTGCTAGCCGAACTGTTGAAACATGTCTATAACCTTCTAATTGGTCTTTAGCTCCTATTTTCTCCAAGCTATCCTCCCCACAATTGCAAAATTTAAATTTCTAAAAGTACACCTCTTTCAATGTCACTTCTCCTACTCATAGTTCTTCAGTGGCCCCCTATTGCCTCTAAGAAAGAATACACACTCTTCAACTCTGCATAATTTGGCTACAAACTTATTTCCTAATACTCCCTTTCAGGAACACAATCCACTTCCAAGTCAAAATGGCCTAGTAATTGTTTCCTGAATTCCACATTCCATTCTCTATCTCCATGTCATTTCACAAGTTATCCCTATGTCTAGAATGCACGTTCTCTATACCTTTAATTCTTAATTGAAGTGGAGGATGTTCAGGGAAGACTAGTGACTCTGGTGTGAGGGATGCTGAGCTCTTTTCAGGGCTGCTTTCCACCTTTGGTGACCACCTGACTCATCCAACTTTCACCTGTGGCTCCAAGAAACAGCAGCCACACTCTGGTAGGCAGATGGACTAAACCAGATTGAGGTAACTGACAGGCCATGAACTTGTCAGTGAGTTAGGTGGCTATCTACCCCAAGCATGTGAAGACCTTCCCCACCCCACCCCCAGCAGAATGGACAGATGAGAACCATTTGATCCAATGCCCATGAAAGCAGCTAATGCAGGCACTGGGAAGTGCTTAAAGCTTGGTTAGACATGGAAGACGCCAAGGTCATCTACTACATCCCAAGTCACAGCCAGTGGTCTTGATTTTTGTCCTGCCACTGGACTCTCATGACTATGGAAGAGAGTGAGGCCAACAAAACTTCATGCAACTCTGCTTCACTTAAATCCAATGTATGCATGAGTCAAGACACCACCCATACCATTTTACCATTTTTACCTACCTCAAAGTCCGGTGATGATAGGCAAGTGACACAGCAGCAGGTACAGATACACTGGGAGCTGTAGTCACAACCCTGCAGATAGGAAGCCCAGGCCACAGGGTGATCTTCTCACTAACTGAAGGCAGCAGTGGGATCTGGCACCCCCTGAGTATTTGAACAACCTGTTTTTAAGGAGTGAACTGCTCACCTCCTAGAGTGAGGAAGAGGCTAGAAAATGTCCCTTAAAAATTGTCTGCTTCATCCAACCCTGGCTTGCTTGCCATGGCAAGTGAAGAGCTGACCCTGAGAGCAAAAAATAATGTACAAAAATTTTTGTGAAGATTCCATTCCTCATTAGTATATGAAATATGCACACATTTATGGACAACATGAAATCCATTAGACTAAAAAGGACAAACAGTTCTTGTTGCAAGAGAATTCGGCAGGTATCACATCCAAATAGCAGCCCTGAGTGAAACAAGCCTGGCAAATGGAGGCCAGCTCACCAAAGTTGGAGTTTGCTACATTTTTTTCTGCAGTGGCCACAGTGATGGGGAGCACTGTAAAACTGGTATAGGTTTTATAATCAAGACTAATCTAGTCAGCAAGCTTGTATGCCTCCCAAAAGGGGTTAATTACAGACTCATGACAATGCAATAGCCCCTTGCAGGAAAGCACCATGTACATATGCTCCCGCCATGACAAATCTTGATAAGGTCAAAGAAAAATTTTATGAAGACCTGGAGACCCTCATCATCAATGTGCCAAAAGAGGCCAACTTTATGATTCTCAGTGATTTTCATGCCAGAGTAGGCATCGACATACACGGCAAGTAGTGCTTGGGAGGAATGGTGTCAGAAACAGCAATGGTCACTTACTACTAAAGACCTGAGCATCTCATAACCTTCTCATCACCAACATTTTCTTCCATTTGCCTAAACACAATAAAACTTCGTGGCTACACCCTTGCAGCAACCACTGGCATTTAACAGACTATGTCACTGTAAGGAGAAGAGATAGATGGATATGAGTGGCAAAGGCAGAGTAGCAGAGGCCAAGACCATCACAAAATTATCCTCTCCAAGATAAACATTCAAAGAAAGAAGAGTACCAGAAGACTTAATGTCAACAGATTAGAGTGCTTTTCCAAGCGTGAACTACTCACTTGGAGGGAAAGCCAACACACAGTTGGCAACAGTAGAGCACAAAAGGAGTGGGCAACTTTCAGAGATTTAGTCTACAGCACTGCATTTACTCATTTGGGTCAGAACACCCACAAACATCAAGACTGGTTTAACAAAAATGATGGGGAAATTCAAAAGCTGCTAAACAAAAAACAAGAACTCAACAGGGTTTACCGGCAGGATAGCTCACCCTTGTCTAAAAAGGTAGCATTTAACTCCATCAAAAGTATAAGTGAAGTTTAGAGAGATGCAGGATTCTTGGCTCAGTAAGAAGGCAGATGAAACTCAGTTTTACACTGATAGTAACAATCCCTGATGCCCTGAAATCTAGTTATAGGCCAAAGACCTATGGTACATTTCAACTACCCAGTGCTGATGGAGCCACATTAATTATGGTAAGAACATGATCCTGGGGAGATAGGCTGAACACTTCCATAGTGTTCTCCACAGATCTTCCTCAATTAATGCTGATGCCACTGACTGTATATCGCAGGTTGAATCAATCTCTCTCTAGCTGAACTTCCGAATGAAGAAGAGGTTTTGAATGCCATTAGGCTCCTCTCGTGTGGCAAAGCACCTAGTGTTGATTCTATTCCAGCTAAGATTTATAAGACAAGGGGTCCACTGTTCATTCAAAAGCAGATGGAAATGTTCTGGGTTATATGGCAAGAGAAGGTTATCTTCCCTCTCTCTAAGTCACCGCTGGCAAGATTCTTGCCAGAGTCCTCCTTAATAGGCTGATCCTTCACCTGGAAGATGGTCATCTACCAGAGAGGCAATGTGGCTTCAGAAAGGGCTGAGGAATAGTCCATACAGTGTTTGCTGCCTAACCACTCCAGGAGAAATGCCAGAAGCAGAACAAAGGTTTGTACACAACATTCACCAATCTGACCAAGGCCTCTGATACTGTTAGTTATGAGGGCTTGTGGAAAATTATGTCAAAATCTGGCTGCCCAGAGAAGTTCATCAGCTCTGTATGTCAGTTTAATGACAGCATGTTTGCTTGGAGTTCTAGATAATGGACAAGTCACTAATGGAGTGAAGTGGGGCTGTGTGCCTGCTCCCATGCTTTTTAGCATGACGTTTTCTTTGATGTTGTCAGACACCTTCAACAAGGGCCAAAACTGCTATCACACTGATGGTAAATTATTTAACTTGAAAAGGCTACAAAGCCAAGTCTAAAGTGGAAGGAGAGTTGGTGAGTGACTTTTATTGCACAGATGACTATGCACTCAATGCAGCCTCTGAGATGGAAATGAAACAAAGTAGGGATCGATTCTCTGCTGCTTGTGTTAATTTTGGCCTAACAATTAACACAAAGAAAACAGGTTTTCCACCAGCCAGCACCACACCATTCATACATGGACACACTGGTTACAGCAAATGGAGAAATGCTGAATACTGTGGATAACTTCACTTATCTTGGCAGTATACTTTCCACACATAGACTATGAGGTTGACACACACATTGCCAAAGTTAGCTCAGTGCTTGGCAGGCTCTGAAGAAAGTTGTGGAAGTGAAGAGGTATTAGACTACCTACCAAACTGAATGTCTACAGTTATGGTGCTGACTTCATTGTTGTATGCCTATGAAACCTAGATAGTCTACCAGTGTCATGCCAGGACACTGAATCACTTCCATTTTAATTGTTCTGAATATTACTTGTCATGATAAAGTACCAGACACTGAGGTCCTTTCTCAAGCTGAACTTCCAGGCATTCAAACTCCACTGCAGAGAGAGCAAATCCAATGGGCTGGCTCCATTGTTCAAATGCCAAATGTAGGTTTGTCTAAAAGATTATGTTATAGAGAATTCACACAAGGTAAGTGCTTACATGGAGATCAAAAGAAGACACTCTCAGGGGCAGCTAGGAAGAACAGTGGATAGAGTTGACTCCAGGAGTCAGGAGGAGCCAAGTTCAAATTTGGCCACAGACATTTGACACTTACTAGCTGTGTGAACCTGGGCAAGTCACAACCCTAATTGCCTTACAAAAAAATAAAAATTAAAAATTTTTAAAAAGAAGACAACACTCTCAGGGTCTCTCTGAAGAAATCTGCAATCAGTTGTGAGACATGGGAGACACTGGCATAGGACTGTCCAACTCGATGTGACCTCATCAAAGAAGGTGCTATACACTATGAGCAAAGCAGAATTGCAGCAGCTCAAAAGAAAATGAGATGCACAAATTTAGAGACATCTCCACTCCAAATGTTCACGTAGACTATTTGTGTACTACTTGTAGAACCTTTCAAGCTTGTAATAGGTCTGATCAGCTAGTCAGACACACTGTACCTTGACCACAACATAGTGGTATCATTTCGGTCCTCTTCAAGAAGAACAAACAACCAATTCTTACAACAAACAACCAATTCTTTTTTTTTTTTTGGAAGTGTGGAGTTCTCTTATTTTTTTTAAATTTATTTAATATATTTAGTTTTCAGCATTGATTTTCACAAAAGTTTGAATTACAAATTTTTTCCCCATTTCTACCCTCCCCCCACTCCAAGATGGTATATATTCTGGTTGCCCCGTTCCCCAGTCAGCCCTTCCATCTGTCACCCCACTCCCCTCCCATCCCCCTTTCCCTTCTTCTCTTGTAAGGCAAGATAAATTTCTATGCCCCATTGCCTGTGTGTCTTATTTCCTAGTTGCATGCAAAAACTTTTTTGTTGTTGTTGTTGTTTTTGAACATCTGTTTTTAAAACTTTGAGTTCCAAATTCTCTCCCCTCTTCCCTCCCCACCCACCCTCCCTAAGAAGGCAAGCAATTCAACATAGCCCACATGCGTATCATTATGTAAAACACTTCCACAATACTCATGTTGTGAAAGATTAACTACGTTTTGCTCCTTCCTAACCTATCCCCCTTTACTGAATTTTCTCCCTTGACCCTGTCCCTTTTCGAAAGGGTTTGTTTTTGATTACCTCCTCCCCCCATCTGCCCTCCCTTCTATCATCCCCCCTTTTTTATCTTCTTCCTCCTTCTTTCCTGTGGGGTAAGATACCCAATTGAGTGTGTATGGTATTCCCTTCTCAGGTCAAATCCAATGAGAGCAAAATTTACTCATTCCCCCTCACCTGCCCCCTCTTCCCTTCCTAGAGAACCGCTTTTTCTTGCCACTTTTATGCAAGATAATTTACCCTATTCTATCTCTCCCTTTCTCCCTCTCTCAATATATTCCTCTCTTATCCCTTAAATTGATTTTATTTTTTTATATATCATCCCTTCATATTCAACTCACCCTGTGCCCTTTGTGTGTGTATATATATATATATGTGTGTATATATATGTATACATATACATATATACCTACATTTATACATACATAGACACATATATATGTATGTATATGCATATTCCTTTCAGCTACTATAATATTGAGGTCTCATGAATCATACACATCATCTTTCTATGTAGGATTGTAAACAAAACAGTTCAACTCTAGTAAGTCCCTTATGATTTCTCTTTCTTGTTTACCTTTTCATGCTTCTCTTGATTCTTGTGTTTGAAAGTTAAATTTTCTATTCAGCTCTGGTCTTTTCACTGAGAAAGCTTGAAATTCCTCTATTTTGTTGAAAGTCCATATTTTGCCTTGGAGTATGATACTCACTTTTGCTGGGTAGGTGATTCTTGGTTTTAATCCTAGCTCCATTGACCTCCGGAATATCATATTCCAAGCCCTTCGATCCCTTAATGTGGAAGCTGCTACACCCTGTGTTATTCTGATTGTTTTTCCACAATATTCAAATTGTTTCCTTCTGGCTGCTTGCAATATTTTCTCCTTGATCTGGGAGCTCTGGAACTTGGCGACAATGTTCCTAGGAGTTTTCTTTTGGGATCTATTTGAGAAGGCGATCTGTGGATTCTTTCAATTTCGATTTTACCCTCTGGCTCTAGAATATCAAGGCAATTCTCCTTGATAATTTCTTGAAAGATGATATCTGGGCTCTTTTTTTGATCATGGCTTTCAGGTAGTCCAATAATTTTTAAATTATCTCTCCTGGATCTATTTTCTAGGTCAGTGGTTTTTCCAATGAGATATTTCACATTGTCTTCCACTTTTTCATTCCTTTGGTTCTGTTTTATAATATCTTGATTTCTCATCAAGTCACTAGCTTCCACTTGCTCCAATCTAATTTTTAAGGTAGTATTTTCTTCAATGATCTTTTGGACCTCCTTTTCCATTTGGCTAATTCTGCCTTTCAAGGCATTCTTCTCCTCATTGGCTTTTTGGAGCTCTTTTGCCATTTGAGTTAGTCTATTTTTTAAAGTGTTGTTTACTTCAATATTTTTTTCAGTATTTTTTTGGGTCTCCTTTAGCAAGTCATTGACTTGTTTTTCATGGTTTTCTTGCATCATTCCCATTTCTCGTCCCAATTTTTCCCCTACTTTTCTAACTTTCTTTTCCAACTCCTTTTTGAGCTCTTCCATGGCCTGAGATCAGTTCATGTTTTTCTTGGAGGCTTTTGGTGTAGGCTCTTGCACTTTGTTGACTTCTTCAGGCTGTATGTTTTGGTCTTCTTTGTCACCAAAGAAAGATTCCAAAGTCTGAGACTGAATCTGGGTGTGTTTTCGCTGCCTGGCCATGTTCCCAGCCAACTTACTTGACCCTTGAGTTTTTCGTCAGGGTATGACTGCTTGTAGAGCAAAGAGTACTTTGTTTCAAGCTTGAGGGGATGCACTGTTGATTTCAGAGCTATTTCTATATAGCCAGCTCTGCCACCCCAGCACTCCTCCTTCCCCAAGAACTGCCAACCCGGACATGACAAAAATCTTAAGCAGGCCCTGCACTCCTGCTCTGATCTGCCACTTAATTTCTCCCACCATGTGGGCTCGGGGCCGGAAGCAACTGAAGCTGTAGTTCTGTAGCTGCACCACCCCGACTGCCCCTGGGGCGGTGGCCAAACCAGGAACTCTGTCCCCCGCAGCTTTTCCCACTAACCTTCTCTGTTGTCTTTGGTGTTTGTGGGTTGAGAAGTCTGGTAACCGCCACAGCTCACTGATTCAGGGTGCTAGGGCCTGTTCTGCCCGGTTCCTGGTCTGGCTGGTCCTGCCGCCTCCCATGCTGAGCTCCGCTCCCCTCCACTCCATGCATGATAGACCTCATCCAGTGACCCTCCAGGCTGTCCTGGGCTGGATCCCTGCTTCCCTCTGCTCTTTTGAGGGTTCTGCAGTTCTAGAATTTGTTCAGAGCCATTTTTATAGGTTTTTGGAGGGATGTGGTGGGGAGTTCATGCAAGTCCCCTGCTTTCCAGCCACCATCTTGGCTCCACCCCCGGAAATCTGAAAACAACCAATTCTTAATATCCTTCAATCCCCTCCCCCTGCCATTCCCTCAGTTAGTATTAGTACTACCACAAGTTATATTGTATTTACTTATGTGTGTAGATATTATGTCCCCTAATAGAATGCAAGTTTCTTGGGGCAGACAGTTTCTTGTTTTGATTGTATCCCCAATGCCTGGACAATAGTAGATTACACAGAGATAGCTAACCTACTTATTAAGCACTTACTATGAGTCAGGCATTTTTGTAAGTGATAGGGATACAAATACACACAAGCAAAACAGCCCCTACTCTCAAGGAAATTATGTTCTAATGGTGCCGGGGCAAGGGGCGGGGGGGGGGGGGGGGGGGTGAGGAAAAACTAAGGCGAAAAAACAGTACCAGTAGGCAACTGTGAGGAGGTCCAAGAGGAGAAGGAGGAAGAAAAAGGATCCAGAGGGAAAGTAGAGCAGTGAAACAAGTAGAATATGGCCTCGGATCCTCCAGAAATAGTAGCTGAGACCTAAAGGAAGCCACGGGAGCCAAGAGGTAGAGGCTAGGAAGAATATTCCAGGCATGAGAGTCATTCAAGCGAAAATGTCAAGACTCAGGAAAAAAGGCTATCTTATGCAAGGAACAGGAAAGAGGAAGAAGAAGAAAAGTAGTCCCAAGAGTTGTGTTATGACTAATAAATGTTTGTTAAATTGAATCCTATGAAGGAGTCAGGACAGGTTAAAAAAAATTATTCATCCAAGGCCACCAGTTAGTAAGTGGCAAAGGACCACAAACTCATATTTTTTTTTTTACTCTTAGGCTGACTTCCACTGTGTCCATTATAGCAGGAGGAACAAAAAGTGAAAAGAAGCACCATGACACAAAGAAGAGAAGTCTAAACAAGGAGCCAGGTTCTATCTACATCAAAAGAGGCTTTAACTAGGGACTAAGATGATCATTTTTCTGGGATACTGTAGAGGTGGTCAGTTTCAAGTAGGGGTTGCACTCTGGTTCATTTTAACACGAAGATTTTATGATTTCATCATCATGGTGCCAACACTGAAATCAATTGGCCATTACTCAAAAGTATTTACTATGTGCCAGTGCATGGTAATCTAGCTGCACCTGTTTTCTTCTTCACCTATAAAATGATGGGTTGGAATTTGTACACAGAATCACAAAAGGCTAGAGCTAGAAAGAACATTAGAGATCATCTAGTTGTAACAACAAGGTGGCTTGCTGCTACTATGGCTGCGTAAGACCAACAAACACCAGCACACAGAAGGGCTGCCAGCACAGGTTCTTTGATCTGCTTTTCTAAGGAAAGCAACTTTAAGGGGTTAACAAACTCACTTTAATCAAACATACATATATCATTCACTTAGTTCAGGGAGAAAAGCCAGCACCCTAAACTTCAGAGAGAATACAAACAGAAATTACAAACATTCATTATATAAACAGAGCAAATAACACAACCCAGTCTATCCATAGCCATACAGAGTCACCAGGGAAGCACCAACAGCTGAGCTTTCAAGGGGGGGAGGGGTGGCGGGCAGCTCCTTAAAAATGGCTACCCAGAGTCTTATCTAGTCAAATCACACAACGCTCTTCCAGTGAGTGAGAGATCCAAGTAAAACGCTAACCTCTGAGTGTATACACCCTGTTCAGGGTCAAAGGGCATAACAGTCATGCAACTCAAACCTATGTGAACTAGGCTTTCCCTTGACGTAAGCAGGTCATCAAAGACTCACGATTTAATGAAAGAAACAAAGGCAGGACTCATCAAAGTCATTTGATTACTTCAGTGTTCCAAAAGGGAACAGTAAAAACATCCCACCTTAATTACCAATACACTAGTGTAATCTCCTAACTTTACAAATTTGATAACTGAGGCCCAGTGAGTAGGAATGGCCTGCCCAATGTCATATAGCTAAAAGCTGCAGAACTCGGACTGAAAACCAGGGTTTTGGTTTTCCAATTTCCACTTAAAGTAACCTTTCCATTATGACACAGAAGCTCATAGAATCATTATTCTATGATTCTTCTACCTGAAGGTCAGCAAAGTGCTTTTACCTTTAGTATCTCTTTTGCACCCTCCAAATACACTGTCCAGTAGGTACTCTAATTATCCTCATTCTTCAGAAGAGTGAAAGGGAGGCTGAAAGGTTAAGTGAATTGCTCAGTCACATATCCAGTATCTAAGGAGAAATTCAAACCCAGGGCTTTTGGATTCCAAATGATTGCTCTAGCCACCACAGAAATAAAATTAAACAAAGGGCTGTGTTACCAGCACATTACCCTGTAAATAAAAGATTACATGTTTCTCAAGGATGAAAATTTGTCTTTTTGCTTTTTTTATTCCTCAGCCAGCCACTACTGCTCATAGAATAGTATTCGGCAAAGTCAATGTTATTAACTGACTGCCCTCATGCTAACGATCAAATTAAACTCATAATATCCATGCCTTTGTTGATTAGATGGTCAGTATCAAAATTAGTACCAACTGTGGACAGACTACACAAGCTGTTACCCTCAAGGGCGAAAGTAAGTGCATCAGTTCATTAAGATCCATCTGCTGTGGTATCTATTCATGTATATAAAGTTATGTCTTTCATATGCAACTTGCATGGCAAAGTTACTTGAAAATTCTTTTACCTTGAGATTGGGTTGGGTTGTTTTTTTTTTATTTTTCCAAAAATTTTTTCCATTCTACATTACTGCTAGATGCCATAAAACTACTAGTTCTGAGAAAGGGATATGATTACAAATTTCTGCAGCAAGTACCTAAGCAATATATTTTCTTAGGGTTTCTACAGCTCTCTGTAGAATTTCCCCAAGATGGGAGCTCCAAGGGAAAATCAGTCTTATGGGTATTAGAAATTACATCAATTTTTTAAATTGAAATTTGACCTTTATATAGGTGTAAAAGCTAAAGTATCATTAAATTTTGATTGAGAGATCTCAGCCAAGCAAAAAATTACAAGCATTGTGTTACATTTTAGCAGCTGAATAATGAAAAGTCATTAACCAAGTCCCCTTATTATAAAGAGTTGATGACACTTGAAATTCTCTTTCTGGGGTGCTCATTTATTTTCATTTTTGCTATTAGCTATGTGTGCCTAGCAAAGATTAAATTTTTACCTCTAAAGAAAACATTACACTAGCATGGTACCGAGAACACTGAATTCAAAATTGGAACCTAAGTTCTAGTCCTGACTTTGCCACTAACTTGCTATGTGGACTCGGATACTTTGTCCAAACACATATACAAGAAATAATGTACTGTATCACATACTAAGATAATGGTAGCCATTTGTTTCCAAAGAATCACAACTTAAAAGAGTTCTAAACTCCCGAAATTATGGCAAGTTCTTTTCCAAAATGGGGTGTGGGGAGAGGGGGGTGTAGTGAAAGATAAGGATCTTTAATAGTTCATCCTTGGATCTTCTGTACCAAAAATATACAACAGAGAAAGAAGAGAAACAAGACTAGAAATGAAAAGTAAAGGACTATAAGGACTTTAAATCAAGGCCACTGTCACCAAACTGCTTCTTGAGATTCTGAATCTCAATGTGTGCCACCCTAGGAGAAGTGGAAAATAAAAAAATCTATGCCTCTTCCCTCAAGGAGCATGTATTGTAAATCAACTGGAGAGATAAAATTAAAACAGATGAAATAATCCACAGGATTAAGTAACAACAAGCACAATGGGAATTTAGATAAAGGTACCACCAGTGTGGACTAGAGTAATAAGATAAACTAGACCTTAAAAGATAATGAAGCTGAACTAGCAGAGAGGAAGGAAGGAATTCTAGATTGGGAGAACAGGAAAGGCAATGATGCAAGTATCTGTCTATAAAAGTGTATGTTAGGAAGTAGTAGGAAATAAAGGTGGATGGACTCAAGATTATAAAAGGTTTTAAAAGCCATACAGAAGATAAAATGGACATCTCAGCCAAACAACTCCCATACAAGAAAACAGGATTGCTTTTCTCTGCCTACAAAAAAGCAGCTTTATCCAAACGCCTTGAATAAAAAATTCATTATATTACTTAGTTCTTACTCTGCACCATTAGATAGTACCAGAAATAAACTCACAGTGAGAATACTCCCCCTAGACATGCACTTTTCAGAGGAAGACCTCAAAGTGCTCTATCAGCACCCCTCATTCATTCAATAAACATATTAAAATCCTACTATGCATGGTCTAGAGCACCACAAAGAGAAAAATAAGAAGACAAAACAGACCCTTTACTCACTGAGTTTCTTTCCAATCTACCAAGGGAGATAACATATACAACAATAAATGCAACACAAATTAGAATACGATAAATATAAGGAGAGGCTGTATATTATAATGGAGACAAAGCTGACCTTGGACATCTCACGCAGTACTGGCTACGTAACCAACCAGTTACGTTTCAGTGCCCAGACAATTCCAAGATTCCAAACTGAAATGGTTAGTTTGGATTAGCAGAAGGAGTTTCTACACAAGGACTTTTTTACACTTATGAAATCCCGGAACCAGACCAGACCAACAATACGGACTGCTGAGATCAGATGAGGGAGGGAGAGATTACTTCTATCAACTTTCCACTTAAAAAGATCACAAGAGACCCTAAGACTACCTATGTTTTAATTACCAAGTCATGCTCCTTCTATTTAAAAAGAGAACACCAAAGATGAAGAGTTAGCTACCCTATGATTTTGTGGAGAAAGTTGCTATATGGCCTTCTGTTATGAATGTGCTCAAAAATAGAAATGTTCCTAAATCAAATATCTAAGAAAACAAAATTGTCACAACATAGTACCTTTTACAGTATTACAGAATTTAAATTCCAGGTCTTCTGTTTTACTGGGAGAACACCAAGAAGGTTCTTTCTCTTCCCAAACAATATTATCTCTGGATGAGTTCAAATTTACATCAAGTATCTATCACTACTATTATTTAACATTTTTACCCAACTCCTACTTCCAAAAAAATAATTGAGATGGCCTACAAATTAAAACATAGGATAAGTAAGGTCAAACATTTAAATTATAAGACCGAAGAGAGTTCCCTTAAGAAGAAAGATTGTCTTCAAGGATCAGAGTACATATTCTATTAACAAAATGTTTCTGCCTCAAGATTAATTAATAAACTCCAGGTTTCCAAAAGTCGAACACTTAATATTTGTGTGACCATGGATAAGTTATTTATAACCTCTCCAAGGCTCAATTATCTCACCTTAAAAGAAAAAGGGGGGGGGCAAATACTCATAATCCCTTAAGTTGAACAATAGTTGTGAAGGTGAAATGGAATAATGTATGTACAGTGACAAACACAGCACTACATAAATGTTAGTTTTCTTCACTGTCATTATTTCACGACACCCTAAGAACATTCACAGTACTTAGATAACCTATGTCTATAACTAGAAGCAGCAGAAATGGAGGATCATCATCAAAATTTTTCACATAGCCAATCTAATCCAACATAACGGTAAGCATATTATGAAATACTTTTCTTTCCCAAACTACGAACTCTGACCCCTAAAAGGCAGAGGAAAAGAAAAATAAACCATAAGCAGCCTGGTACCCATTATTAAAAGGTAAACAGATGTTTACTCAAAATGTAACAACACCGTTTGTAAGGTCTTTTAGAAACTGTCATATCAGCACAGAATAGATGTCATTTACTTACAATACTTTAGTATGAACCATAAAGCATAACAATGAAAGGCATTCAAGCACAGCAAAACTTGTTAATGGATTCTGATAACAGCAGAAATCCGTCTACTGCATTCCTTATTACTACTTCAACATATTTCACAGTTAATGCTAAACAGAACTAGTTGAATACAATCATACTAAATACCAGATTTCAATCCATTATTTATATAAACATATATTCTTCTGACACTCCTTTTATGTAAAGTAAATGACCATTACAAATGAGAATTTGTAAGTCTACTGTTATGGAACCTACCCTTTTTCAACAGTAGATGAATTTTTCCAAGTTCTTTTGCACCCCATACCTCTCTGGCAATGTCAAGTATGTAAACCCTACTGGCTGCTTTTTTTTTCCTGGGCATCAGCGGGAGGAAGAGGAAAGAGGACTATAATAACAGGCTAACAGATGACATTACTACACAAAGAGTTATCTACTATGAGTTACTTTTTCCAAAAGTGATGACAAACTTGTACTGATCCAATTACAAACTCTAGTTCAGTCAGTTTCCTATGTAACCAATTAACATATTTTTGAAGAAGGCTAAGTAGGATCAATGGCCTGATCTACGACCAAGGAACACAATAAAGCTAAGTAGCCCATGAAGAGACCATTACCATACATAAATATAAATTCAGCAGCTATAACCCAAGCAAAAGAAAAAAAGCTATTATCCAACAGGCAACACTATGCTTTATTTAAAACTATTTTGATAATATTTAATTCTCATTTCATTAATGATGATGGATGAAAATAGGCTGTGGTCACCCTACTTAATCATGAATTTTTAATAACTGAGTCCATATTAGTGTACATAGGTATTTAAATGACAAATTACATACATAGATATTTAAATAATATCATATCCATTTTAGAGACTAAAGAACTGATGCAAAAAAAGACAATATAGCCATTTAATAGCTGCATTATACAATCTAGAGTCAAACATGTATCAGGTAAGAGATTTTTAATACATTCACAATTTCAAAACAACCACTTTTATTTTTCAAAATATTAAAATCCAGGAGCCAAGATGGTGGCTAGAAAGCAGGAACTAGCGTGGGCTCCCCACCGAGTCCCCCCAAAAACCTATAAAAAATGGCTCTGAACCAATTCTAGAACTGCAGAACCCACAAAACAGCAGAGGGAAGGAGGGCTCCAGCCCAGGACAGCCTGGATGGTCTCTGGGTGAGGTCTACCCCACACAGAGCTGGGAGCTGGGAGAGGAGCAGAGCAGAGCCCAGCCAGACCAGGAGCCAGGCGGAGCTGGCCCTAGCGCCCTGAATCAGTGAGCTGCAGCAGTTACCAGACTTCTCAACCCACAAACACCAAAGACAGTGGAGAAGGTTAGTGGGAAAAGCTGCGGGAGTGGAAGGAGTGCAAGGAGTTCAAGGTTCGGCCACTGCCCCCAGGGCAGCGGAGGTGGGGCAGCTACAGCTGCAGTTGCTTCAAACCCCAGGCCCACCTGGTGGGAGGAATTAAGTGGCTGATCAGTGCAGGAGTGCACAGCCTGCTGAACATCTAAGCCCAGTCCGGGTTGGGGGTTCTTGGGGAAGGAGGAGTGCTGGTGTGGCAGAGCTGGCGCATCCCCCCAAAACGTGGAACATAGAACTCTTTAGTCTACAAGCAGTCATACCCCAACGAAAAACTCAAGGGTCAAGTTAGTTGGTTGGGAATATGGCCAGGCAGCGCAAACACACCCAGATTCAGTCTCAGACTTTGGATTCTTTCTTTGGTGACAAAGAAGAACAAAACATACAACCTAAAGAAGTCAACAAAGTGCAAGAGCCTACACCAAAAGCCTCCAAGAAAAATATAAACTGGTCCCAGGCCATGGAAGAGCTCAAAAAGGAGTTGGAAAAGCAAGTTAGAGAAGTAGAGGAAAAATTAGGAAGAGAAATGAGAAGGATGCAAGAAAACCATGAAAAACAAGTCAATGACTTGCTAAAGGAGACCCAAAAAAATACTGAAAAATACACTGAAGAAAATAACACCTTAAAAAATAGACTAACTCAAATGGCAAAAGAGCTCCAAAAAGCCAATGAGGAGAAGAATGGCTTAAAAGGCAGAATTAGCCAAATGGAAAAGGAGGTCCACAAGACCATTGAAGAAAATACTACCTTAAAAATTAGATTGGAGCAAGTGGAAGCTAGTGACTTGATCAGAAATCAAGATATTATAAAACAGAACCAAAGGAATGAAAAAATGGAAGACAATGTGAAATTGGAAAAACCACTGACCTGGAAAATAGATCCAGGAGAGATAATTTTAAAATTATTGGACTACCTGAAAGCCATGATCAAAAAAACAGCCCAGATATCATCTTTCAAGAAATTATCAAGGAGAACTGCCCTGATATTCTAGAGCCACAGGGCAAAATAGAAATTGAAAGAATCCATCGATTGCCTCCTCAAATAGATCCCAAAAAGAAATCTCCTAGGAATATTGTTGCCAAGTTCCAGAGCTCCCAGATCAAGGAGAAAATACTGCAAGCAGCCAGAAAGAAACAATTTGAGTATTGTGGAAACACAATCAGAATAACCCAAGATCTGGCAGCTTCTACATTAAGAGATCGAAGGGCTTGGAATACGATATTCCAGAGGTCAATGGAGCTAGGATTAAAACCTAGAATCACCTACCCAGCAAAACTGAATATTATGCTCCAAGGCAAAATATGGACTTTCAATAAAATAGAGTAATTTCAAGCTTTCTCAGTGAAAAGACCAGAGCTGAGTAGAAAATGTGACTTTCAAACACAAGAATCAAGAGAAGCATGAAAAGGTAATCAAGAAAAAGAACAAGAAAAAGAAATTGCAAAGGACTTACTAAAGTTGAACGGTTTTGTTTACATTCCTACATGGAAAGATGACATGTATGATTCATGACACCTCAGTATTAGGGTAGCTGAAGGGAATATGCATATATATGTGTATATATATATATATATATATATATATATATATATATATACATATATATATATGGAGAGAGAGAGAGAGAGAGAAAGCGGACACAGGGTGAGTTGAAGATGAAGGGAAGATATCTAAAAGAAATAAAATCAAATTAAGGGATGAGAGAGCAATATATTGAGAGAGGGAGATAGGGAGAGATAGAATGGGGTGGATTATCTCGCATAAAGGTGGCAAGAGGAAGAAGTTCTGTGGGAGGAGGGGAGAGGGCAAGTGAGGGGGGGAATGAGTGAATCTTGTTCTCATCAAATTTGACCTGAGGAGGGAATACCATACATACTCAATTGGGTATCTTACCCCACAAGAAAGAAGAGGGAAGAAGATAAAAAAGGGGGGGGAATGATGGAGGGGAGGGCAGATGGGGGTGGAGGTAATCAAAAACAAACACTTTGGAAAGGGGACAGGGTCAAGGGAGAAAATTCAATAAAGGGGAATGGGTTAGGAAGAAGCAAAATATAGTCAGTCTTCCACAACATGAGTATTGTGGAAGGGTTATACATAATGATACACATGTGGCCTATGTTGAATTACTTGACTTCTTAGGGAGGGTGGGTGGGAAGGGAAGAGGGGAGAGAATTTGGAACTCAAAGTTTTAAAAACAGATGTTCAAAAACAAAAAAAAAAGTTTTTGCATGCAACTAGAAAATAAGATACACAGGCAATGGGGCGTAGAAATTTATCTTGCCCTACAAGAAAGGAAGGGAAAAGGGGATGGAAGGGGAGTGGGGTGACAGAAGGAAGGGCTGACTGGGGAACAGGGCAACCAGAATATACGCCATCTTGGGGGGGGGAGGGTAGAAATGGGGAGAATATTTGTAATTCAAACTCTTGTGAAAATGCTGAAAACTAAATATGTTAAATAAATAAATTTAAAATTTAATGATCTGAAAAAAACAAAACAAAACAAAAAAAAACAAAAAAAAAATATTAAAATCCAGGGCAGCTAGGTGGCGCAGTGAGTAGAGCACCGGCCCTGGAGTCAGGAGGACCTGAGTTCAAATGCAGCCTCAGACACTTGACACATGTACTAGCTGTGTGACCTTGGGCAGTCACTTAACCCCAATTGCCCTGCCCAAAAAAAAAAAAAATATTAAATCCACTAAATTTATTCACACTACCGTGAATTTTTATTTCTCACCAAAAAAATAAAGGTATGATGACTCTAAGCCATTTCCAAACCACACTGCCTGAACTCTGATCATCCTCCCCCCTCCCAATAAGGACTTTGCCTCTGCTCCTGGAAAGCTTGGAGCTGACAGGTGACCTTTTACCTAGTCCGGAACCAGATCTCCATATCACTTCCTAGTCTTTTCTAAACTATCCCTCTTCAAGCCTACCACAGCACCCCTGCCTCCATTCTCTCAGCTAAAAGCTTCAACTCAAGAGGTTTCACCAAAAACAGAGGCCTTTTGTCAAGATTTCCCTTTCCCCCTCCCCCAACAACATCACGTTGCTCAAATATCTTTCCCCAGTATCTCCTCCTTCACTCTTCTCACATGAAGAGGTACTCCTTCTCTTCACCAAGGCAAAACCCCTCTTCCTGCACAAGTGATCCCATTCCATCAGCTCCAATAGATAGTCTCCTTTCATCCCCACTCTCACTGGTGATCAATTTCTCCCTGATGGTTATTTCCCTGATGACTACAAACACACATCTCTCCCATCCTTAAAAAAAAAACCACTCACTTGATCTATCGATACCCTATTGATATTATTATAAAATCTCTCTACAGAAAATCATCTACAAAGGGGACTTCCACTTCCTTTCCTCACATTCTCTCACTGCAGTGTTGTGGCTTCCAACCTCATCATTCAACTGAAAATTTCTCTCCCCAAAGATAAAATGATCTCAACTGCCAATCCCAATCTAAATTGACTGAACAACTACATATCCAATCTATTGCCAATTTCTCTCATATAAGTCCTCTTATTTCTATTCACACAGCTATATCCCTGGTATAGACCTTTATTACCTTTTATCTAGTTTAGCCTACTGCAATAGCTTTCCAGGTGATGTCCCTGATTCCAAAGCATCCTCACTCAGTTAAGTGCTTAACAGTAATAGTAGTAGTTGTTGCTGAGTCATTTTCAGTCCTGTTTGATCTTCCATGACTCCATTTGGGCTTTTCTTGGCAAAGATATTGGAGTAGTTTGCCATTTCCTTCTCCAGCTCATTTTACAGATGAGGAAACTGAGACAAACAGGTTTAAGTGACTTGCCCAGGGTCACAGAGCTAGTAAGTGTTTGAGGCCAAATTTGAACTCAGGAAGATGAGTCTTCCTGACTCCAGGCCCAGCACTCTACACACTGCACTGTCTAGCTGCCCCAATGGTTAGTATTTAACAAATGCTTGCTGACTGACTTTGTATATGTCCACTCTCTACCTCCTTTCTAGACCCTCTTTATCTATTCCCCCATTACAATATAAGCTCTTTGTGGGTAGGGGATTATCTTGCTTGCTGGTATTTGTATCCCCAGTCTTGGTATAGCGCCATATAAGCACTTAATAAATGATTTGTCATGCATAAAAATAAAATGTAAAAAAAAAAGTTAAATTGAAGAACACTGATAATGAGTTACATAATAAAATAATTACCATTTAATAACTGCCTACTATGTGAGAAATAAAGAAAACAATCCCTACTCCAAAGGAGCTTATATTCTAATGGAGGGCGAACTATAGTCAGTTCTGCAATAACAAATGGGACATAAGCATTCCCAAAAAGTGCCTGCTCTTGCAAAACTGCACAATAAAAACCACAGATCTTATGGGGAAAACATAGTTAAGGTCATAATAATCAAAAATTTCCTCAGTGACACACACACAAAAAAGATAGGAATCTAATAAAAACAGTAGCACAATTTTATACATGTTAAATGGTTAAGAAATACATAAATATCATGATAAAAAGTGGTCGTTTCCATGGCCTCTGGCTTCTGCTAGGTCTGCATCCTGGGCTTCACAAGCAAGTTGAGCAGGCCAACTGAGGCTCTGGGGGAATGGGGGTGAGGGTGGTGCTGACCAGTTCTTCCTCTCTGATCATAGTTCTTACTGTACCTGAAGATATACAATAAATATAGCACTTACCTTGAAGAAGACATGAAATTTGCTTGTTCAAAAGGTTGGAGCTAAAGGAAAAAAATCATGCAGAAGCAAACTTGAAATTCATGTTATACTCAAAATGTTCCCTAATATATCAATCACATTGGAACAAATTCATGCTTTCAAAACCCATGTTATAGCAGAACTAAGTATACATTTCAAAGTACAAACAGAATACACATAAAGAGAATACATAAAGTAATTTAAATAAAAGGTAGTTTGTAAGAGAAGACACTAGCAAGTTGGAGAGACCAAGATAGGCTCCAGATAGAAGGTGGTGACTAGGCTCCATCTGGGTTCTATGAGGTGTAGGGGAAGACAGAGCCTATTCCAGGACAGCAAGTGCCAAGGTTATGGAGAGATGGAACACTATGAGTGGGGAACAGCACAAAAAAAGCCAGTCTAATGGGATGGAAAAGTCTGAAGGCTTGGGGTCAAGATGTAAAAAGCATAGCAAAAACAAAGAAGAATTCAACATACAACTTTATTGTTTCCACAAATTATGACTTGCTTTGCTCTTAACATGTCACCTCTTTGGGGGAGGTATAGAGAATTTGAAATGAGAATGAAGAAATGTGTTATTTCGTGGTTCAAAATAAAATTCAGTGAAAATCTCATGCTGTTTGCTAGGTCACTGCGAAACATAAGTGTTTCTCCTTTTTAAAAAACATTCAGAAACTGCACCATTTGGCTATCTGATGAGAAATCATCAGATTTCATTTAGTATAAGGTATTTCTATTGTATTTGTTGTTATTTTAATACAAGACTATGAAAATAAACAGAAACAACTACTATTTCCATATGTAGCCCATGAAATAATTTTAAATCCTCAGAGTCCAATTCTCTTTTGAACTTTGAACTTCTTTTACCATCAGCAAACACCTGCCTTTGAACTATGAAATTTAATAGAAATATAATACCTTTTTATCAACTGCTTCAGTTTCTTGAGTTTTTTGTTTTGTTTTCTTTAGCCAAATTGCTCTGGGGAAGAAGAGTATAAACCAAATAATATTTATTTTTGTCTTTTTATCCCCAGGTTGTCTTAGCACAATATCTCGCACATGTAGTAAGCACTTCAGGCAGATCTGTTTCTTCCACTCTAGAACTCCTCCACAGAGAACTGGGATGAGTGAGCACAATTCACCTCTAACAAACTGAATTTACACACTTCTTTTCCCAGTGCAGGCTAGGCTACTTCCTGGACCCAGGAACCAACTAAAGATAGTCCCCATTTCATAGTACCAAAATGCCAGTATTCACTAGGTGTTATCCTCCCAGATAATCCTAAACACATCACTCTCCCTTTTGAAAACTCACCTACTTGGTTAAGTTTAAACTACTTCGCAAAGTCCTCTATGACCTTGGTTCCACTTTCCTTAACCAATTTGACCTTCCACTTCTACACCAGTCAAGTTAGTCTCCTAAGGGCACACACAAAGAGAACAAGCTTCTAAGCATCCAAACCAATACTCTCCACCACACTCTCATTGTTGTCATTCTACCTTCTTTGTTCATGATGTTTCCCCAGCTTGGAATATTCTCAAATCCCTCTTCAATCCTCTCCCATACATCCAAGTCCTGCCCATACTTCAAGGCCAAGCTCCTCAATGAATTCTTGCCCATTAACTACTCCACTACTGTAGTATTCACTGGTGTCCTCCATTTTCTGAATTTATATCACATTCATTTTTCTGTGTCAGATAATTGAGCACCTAGTAATATGGTCTTATATGTTCTCTACAATCCAACTGCAATGCCTTATTGATCTTGGATATCTTAAAGACAAAAGGGAGTACAAGCTCTAGCAGAGCCTAGTAAACTAAAATAACTCTAAAACTTAAAAAAAAACCTCACCACTGCATTTATCAACAGCAGAAAAAAGCAAAGTTTGAGACAATAAGCATTTATTAGGCACTTACTATGTATCAAATCCTGAATTGCAAAAACAATCTCAACTCTAAAACAGCTAAATCAATAGAAAAGGTGCCTTCATTTAATGAAGCCAAAGTTCTAGAGCTAGTAAACTAGATCAGGCATCTATGGATAAATACTGCAAAATAAAGGGAAATGATCCAACATATAATGAGACATAGGACCCTGTAGAATTTGAGGAGAACATGAGACAACACTATTCCTGAGTAGTTAAAAAGAAAAATGAGAATCACGAAATCAAAACTTATGTTCTGCACAGCCAAATAATGAAGAGAACAGAAAAACTTGAATCTTCAATGGCAAGCCTTAACAAGCAAAAGAGAGAAAAAAAAGATTAGGAATGCAAATACACATAAGCAAAAGACAACCTAGAAGAGAAGCAAAAAAAAATGATAATATGAAAAAAAATTTTTTTTAAAGAATATGAGCTCCCGGAGGGCAGGGGCTACCTTCTTGTTTGTGTTTGAGTCCTCAGAGCTTAGCACAGGGCCTGAGACACATAGAAAATTTTAATGAGTGCTTAGTAAAATATTTATTCAAATACTTCTGAATAATTATCATCTCAAAATAAGAGATATGGCTTCTAGTACCTTCAAAGAAAACAGAACACAAAAATATAGTTGTACATATCCTGTGTCACCAATTTTCAAAACTAAATGGGTGTCAAAGAAAAGCTAAAGCTGGATCAACTCCCTTCTTAACAGTGCTTTATCAGGGTCCAACAGGCACATTTCCCCCCAGATCCTTTTTCACCAAGTATTCTTTCTCAAGTCTGAAAAGATTTAAGGAAACAGTGAAGACTGAGGGGGAAAGTGCTTCAAAGAAGCAGGGGTCTATTTTGATATTGGGGGCTTAAAGGGAAATCATTAGACTGAGATGCATAGACAACACTGAAATCCACCTTGACGACAGCTATATCAAAGGCATAAATTTCTAGGAATCATAAATCACTACAGTAAGCATATCAACAGCATGTGGTACTCTGCAAAGTGCTTTGCAACCTGAACATTTCCATCCTCAGCAGCCCTTTGATGTGCTCTAAAAACATCTTGATATCAAAAGGCAGGCCTACATCAGCCAGCTGGCAGTCAGAAGCCTAGAAAACTGTAAAAATGAAGGCAAGACTCAAGTATAATGGATTTGGGGGTTCCAGAGATAATCCTCTCCCCTATTCTAAGAAAGTGAGGAAAGCATGACCAATTCCTACTGCATCCTTGATGCTTTCATGCAATCTCAACTGAATCATTTTATTCCAAATAGTTTTTATGAGCACCCCTTGCCTCACCACCCCCACAAAAAAAGAGAAGAAGTCTCACAGTCTTCCTCTCTGAAAAATGATGATAGTATAATGAAATAATCCCATAAAAGAGTATACGACTTCAAGGGCCACAAGTCACCTTCAACTCAACAGGAATTCCAAAAAATAGCCCTAAGCTGTGGTACAGGTGAGAAAACTCTTTCACTTCACAATTACAAACTATTAGAGAACAATTTTCATTTCATTCTCAGTACCAAAAAATGGTAGCAATGAGGCAGAGGCTCAGATTTCTGAGACTGAGAACCCCTAGAAAAGGAACTATTAATGTAAAAGGCAAACACTAAATTAAAAGCTGTCTTTACCTATATTATAGGATCATAGGACTTAAAAGAAGAATTCTTGAAGATCATTTCTTCACTTACAGAAAAGGACATCCAGGAGTTAAGAAACTTGTTCAAGGTCATGCAGAAATCAGCAGCCTGGCCAGAATGCAAACCAAAGTCCTCTGACCCATCCAGGCCTCTTTCTACTCGGCACCTTGCTTCTCACAGTCATCATTTCCTTTCAAGGAGTCTCTTGGTCCAAGTAAGAGGAGTCTTAAAGAAAAGGAGCTAGGTAAAAAGAGAGCCACTGGAACTAAAAATCGGTAAGAGAGACTGAGATAAAAACATTTAGAAACATTTGCACCTAGTGTTGACTCACTGAGGACCTTCAAACAATCCCTTTACACTCATTTCTCAAACCTCAGCCTTTGTTCACTCCCACCTTCGCTCCCAAATACTTGTGGCTGAACAAAGCTTGAAAAAAAAAAGTATAAAACCATGCTGACAGGAAGATTTTTTTGTTTGTTTAGTTGTTTCAGCGGTGTCCAACTCTAAAGTTAAGCAAAGGTGCTTAACTTCTGTATGATTTGCTCCAGTTTTTGTTTCAATGAATCTGGCTTCATATTAAAAAAAAAAAAAAAAACATACTGACTGGGTCTACTAAAAATCTTTTACATCACCTCAACCGCCTCACTGCTGTAAGGCAATCCTTTTATATCTAATTAAGTCACTATCTTACTCACCATAGCAATTCATCCGAACCTTTACATCCCGCCTCAGATCTCCCATGGATCCCCTTTCCCCACCCTCTCAGCTGGAAACCAGAAGCCTCATTTGGGGGGGGGGGGAGAGGAGTGTAATTTTCCACCAATTACATGTTAAAACAATTTTTTAACATTTGGGTTTTTTAAAGTATTGAGTTCCAACTTCTATCCCTCCTTCCTTCCTTTCTCCCCTCCCTGAGAGGAATCCAATATGGTTTATACATGTGCAATCATGTGAAACATTTCCATATTAGTCATTTTGTAAAAGAAGACTCAAAAGAAAAAGAATAAAAGTGAAAAACAGCATGCTTCAGTCTATATTCAAACAATATCAGTTCTTTCTCTGGAGGCAGGTAGTACGCACCATCATTAGTCCTTTGGGATTGTCTTGGATCATTGTACTGCTCAGAATAGTTAAGTCATTCATAGTTGATCACTGTACACAATGTTGCTGTTACTGTGCACAACATTCTCTTGTTTCTGTTCGCTTCACTTCGCATCAGGTTTTTCTGAAATCATCCTGCTTGCCATTTCTTATAGCATAATAAAATTCCATTACAATCATACACCACAGCTTGCCTAGCCATTCACCAATTGATGGGCATCCCTTCAATTTCCAATTCTTAGCCACCACAAAAAGAGCTGCTATAAATATTTTGGTACAAATAGGTCCTTTTCCTTTTTTTTTTTTTTAATGTCTTTGGGAGACAGTGGTATATACAGGGGATTAAAGGATATGCACATAAGCATAGTCTGAAGCCTCATTTTTTACTGAAAATGTTGAGGTCATTTGTTGTGAGCTCCCTCTTACTTCTCCCTCATCTCACAACATCCAAAAGTCTTTGGTCACAATCCCCTTCTTCACTGGTCTCACATAATCAAGTAGTCCTTCTCTTTGACAAGGTAAGTACTTCTACATGCACAAGTGGTACCATTCCATCCCATCTTTTCCAGCAATCTTCCTATATTAGCATTCCAGCTCTCTCAATTATTTTCCAAATCTCTCCCTACTGCCTAGACACAAATGTGGCCACGTCTTCCTCCATCCTCAAAGACTACTGCTTAATCCACTCACCCCCAATAGCTATAGTTCCATCTCTCTCTTCCCTTTTACGGCTAAACTCGAGAAAGCTGTCTGTATTAGATGCCTCTACTTCCTTTCCTCTTACTCTCTTCATAACTCTTTACAGTCTGATTTCCAACCTCATCATTCAACCAAAACTTTAATTGCCAAAATGTTAATCTAACAGCCTTTTCTCAATCCTCATCATTCTTGGACTTTCTGAAGCCTCTGATAGTGTCAATCACCCTATTCCCTTTGATAATTCTCTCTTCTCCCTAGGTTTTCATGAAATTTCTCTCTCCTGGTTCTCCTCCAATCTATCTGACCCTTCCACATATCCTTTGTTGGATTTCACTGAAGTCATGCTGTCCTTAGCTCTCTTCTCTTCTCCTTCTATACTATTTCACTTGGTGATCTCATTAGCTCCTATGGACTCAATTATCATCTCCATGCTGATGATTCTCAAATCTATTTATTCAGCCCTAACCTCTCTGCTGATCTCCAGATTCAAGTCTCTAACTGCCTATTGAATATTTCAAATTGATTTTCCCATAGACATCTTAAACTCATGTCCAAAACTGAACTCATCATTGCCCTGACCCCCAAACACTCCCCCTTCAGAAAAATACTATTACTGTTGAAGGTACCACTATCCTTTCAGTTCTCTAGTCCTCACCCTAAGTGTCATCCTCAGTTCCTCATTCTTTTGCACCTTCTATATTCAATGTGTTTCCAAGACCTGCCAATTTTACCTTTGTAACATCTCTTGGATAAGCTCCCTCCTCTCCGCCAGTACTGCCACCACCATAGTACAAGCCCTCATCACCAGGAGCCAGGACTATTGCAGTAGTCTATTGATTGGTCACTCTGCTTCAAGTCTCTCCCCATTCATTCCATTCTCCAGTCAGCTATCACAATGGTCTTTTTAAAGCACATTTGACCACGTCACATACCCTACTCAATCAACTCTAGTAGTTCCCTAGCACCTCCAAGATCAAATATAAAATCCTGCTGGCAGGGGCAGCTAGGTGCCTCAGTGGATAAACTGGCCCTAGAACCAGGAGGACCTGAGTTGAAATTCAGCCTCAGATGCTTACTAGGTGTATGACCCTGCGCAAGTCATTTAAAACTACCACCCTGTCCCTCACTGGCATACATAACCTGCAGCCCTTTACCTTTCCAGTCTTCTTATACCTTAAAAGCACCTCCCCTTCTACAATGATACAGGCCTCCTTGCTATCTCTCAAAAAAGATATTCCATCTCCCAACTCTGGGCATTTTCAGCGGCTGTCCCCCTAAGACTAGGATGCTCTCCTTGATCTCATCTATGCTTACCAGCTTCCATCCAGTCCCAGCCAAAATTCCACCTTTTCCTGGAAATCTTTTCCAATCCCTTAATTCTAGTGCCTTCCTTCTTTGACTATTTCTAATTCATTCTTGAATAAAGCTTATTTGCACATAGTTGTTTGTATGTTATTTCCCCCACTACGCTGAGCTCCTTGACAGCAGGGAATGTCTTTAACCTTTCTTTGTATCCTCATCTTTTAGTCCGGTGCCTGGTACATAAAAGGAGTTTAATAAATGTTTACTAATTGACATTAAAAAATGATTACTACTTCAAAGGCTGAGCTAAGGGAGGTCTCAACTGAAATATGACCCTTTGCCTAAAGAAAAAAATGAAAGCAAAAGTGAATTTCTAAATTTAGGCTAAAGTAATGAAAAATAACCCAAAAAGGAATATGCACTCAGGGAGGAAATCTGTTAGGATACCAAAGTACTTGATTACTTAGTTAATTAGCATCCACATGTGAACTTGCTCAGGCAAAGAAAAAAGATAATCTAGAGAGATGATAACCTTATCTGCAATATCTACAATGAAGAAATATGATTTCAGTGAGACACAGCTTTCTTAGCTGTCAGAACTAAGACAGTGCTATGAGGCAACATAACAGAAACAGACATTAACACCTACCTTCAATCTCTAGGACCCAACCAAAATAAAAACACCAACACCTAGGGAAAATACCAGTGGCACTGATGTGACAGCGTTACAATTAATTATTCCCACAGTGTTATGGATGTATTAAGATCCTTGATATCAGGGACATTTGGATTCATTAAACCTTAATACATATGTGCTTAATTGAACTGAATTCTTCCTATTCTTCAATTAGAATCAACTTTAACTAAACTTCTTAGCTTAGGTTCACTCCATAACCATCACATAAAGGTATTTTGCATTTAGCTAATCAAATTACAGACTGTTAGCTTGAATGCCCTCAGGGGGTAAAAAGTCATGCCCTCTTAACATGCCTAGTAACTCAAAAGAATTTTGACATCTATCCAATTGTCAAAAAATAGTTACAAATGGTGTTTAATATTGGTAGAGTTTGGAGGAAACCAAGACTGTTAGTGTAAACTTTCTGAATAGCAATCTGGCAACATATAGTGAAAAGGAGGTATGCAAAAGTTATATATAGTAAAAATAAGATTTTTCTTCTTTTCTATTTTTTTCTTTTCTATGATAGCTTACTTTCATTTTTCAAATAACAAGTATTGTTTTACTCTGTCCCTCCCTACACCACCCCTATTAAGAATTTTTTTTAAAACCTGAAAAACAAATCCCAAATACATAGCTACATAGTCAAGCAAAACAAACTTCTACATTAGCCATGTCCATTTTTTGACATTAGCCATATCGCTTTACGCATTTTAATTAAGTTCCTCACCTATCTATAACGAAGCAAGTAGTTTGTTTTTTTCTTCACTCTTTTGAACTTGGAGTTTATTATTGTTCTAACATCTTTCAAAGTTGTTTTTCTCAATAATGTTATCATATAAATTTTTCCAGTTTTGCTCACTTAACTGTTCATCAATTCATAGAGTTTTCTTCGAAATTGTCCACCTCATCATTTCTTATGGCACAATAATATTCCATTATATTCACATACCACAATTTGTTTAGTCATTCCCCAACAGGAAGACATGCTCTTAGTTCCAATTTTTGGCTACTATGAAAAGAATTGCTATAAATTTTTTTGTAAATAAAGATTCTTTCCCTTTTTCTTTGGTTTCTTTGGGGTATAGACCTAGTAGTGGTATAGCTAGGTCAAAGGGTATATACTTTCGGATAACTTTCTGAACATAGTTCCAAACTGCTTTCCAGAATGGCTGGACCAATTTCATATATACACCAACAGTGCTACTAACATGTACTTGTATTAGTTTTTCCACAGCCCCTCCAATATTTGTCATTTTCCTCTTTTGTCATTTTTGCCAGGCAATGGACCCTTGAAGCTGCTTTAATTTGCATTTCATGAATTATTAATGATTTAGAACATTTTATGTGATTGCCAATAGTCTTATTTCTTCCCTTGAAAATTATTTCTTCATATACTTTGACTACTTATCCAGTGGGGCAGATTTTTTCAGTGTATTTTGCCGACAGTTTTTCCCTCTTTCTCCTTTCTTTTTTCTTTAAAAAAAATCTTCACTAAGAGAGATGGTTCTTTCGGAACGAAACAGCTAAGGGCACAGTGGATAGAGTGCTGAGCTGGAATCAGGAAGAGCTGAGTTCAAATCCAGCTTCAGACACTTACTAGCTGTGACCCTAGACACTTGTCTGTCTCAGTTTCCTAAACTGTAAAATAGAGATAATAACAGCACCTGCCTCACACGGCTGTTATGAGGATTAAATGAGAGAATATTTCTTAAACGTGCTTAGAATAATGTCAGACACATAACGGTCACTATAAATGCTTATTCCTTTTCCCTTCCCTTCTGGAAGAAAGGGAGAGGAAGGATACAGGCGATAATTTAGGTAGTGTGAAAACAAAAGATATCAAAAAAAAACCTTATTTTTAAGAAAGTTATGTATCATAAGAAAATCACAGCTGCTTCATCTGTAATGATGAAAATCTGAAAACAATCCATATATCTAATTGGGGAACAGCTAAGTTAACTGTAATATACAATTGAGTTCAACAAGCATTTATTAAGTATCTAGTAGATGTCAAGCATTGTGCTAAGTGCAAAAGATACAAGGACAAGAAAAGCAACCTCTGCTCTCAAGGAACTTACATTCTACTAAGCGGAAAGCAATGCTCATAAATATAAATAAATACAAAATGAGTTAAGAACTGAGGACAGGCCTCTTCTAAGAGGTAGCACTTGAAGAGGACTAGGGATGGCAAGAAATGAAGAAGAGGAAGGACACCTGGGTAACAGTTTGGGCAAGTCAGGGTGACAGAATGTCCGAAGAGAGGAATATCAACGAATGTAATGCACAGTTCGTGAGAAGTAATGTGTATTCAGTACAGAAAGAAAGGTTTGAACCAAATCATTGCAGACTTTAAGTGCCATATGAGTTTGTATTTTATCCTAGAGGCAATAGATAACCACTGAAGTTTCTTGAGCTAGGGAGTGATTGATGGGAATACAGGAATAGTTCTGTGCTTTTGGAATATCCACTTGGCATCTATGCAGCAGCAGCATGGCACTGTGGAGTGAATGCTTGACTTGGAATCTTGTGTATGTGAGTTCAAATCTTGGCTCAGACACTGATTAGCTAGTTAACCCAGGGTCAAGTTACTTGCTGCTCAGTGCTTTAATTTCCCCACTCATAAAATGGGACAACTACCTACTTAACAGCATTGTTCTGAGGATAAAGATAAAAATGTAATGAATACTACTGCACCATTAAAAAGTAACAAAGATGAAAAACAATAAAATACAGTGGTACAGTGTTAAGAGTGCCAACTCTACATTTGGAGGACCTGGTATCATCCAATCAAAATTCTGAGGCTCCTTCCAGCACTAAATCTATGATCCTATGAAAAGATTCATACCAAGTAATAAAAAGGAAGACAGAAGTGAAAGATTATACCTATGAATTACAACTATTTTTATAAAAGTAACAAAACTTAGACAAAAAAGACGAGAAGGGGATACAGCAAAAAAATATTTTTGTTAAAGTTTGCATTATATATTTTTATCTTTTCCCCCTTTTAAACAAGAAATTCTGATTGACATTTTATTTCATGTTTTGCTTTTTTGTACCTTTAAGGTGTTACTTATGATGGGGAGGAATGTCCAACAGTAAAAATAGCCAGTAATTTTTCAGTTCTAAATATCCTCATTTATCAATGTAAGTGTAGACAAGTGTAATTTTGTTTTATTTTTTGTTGTCATGCTTTCAAAATGCTTTCACATCTACTATCTCAGTTAATGCTAACAGCACAAGAAAGATAAAACACAGAAAAGTTAAGGTCACGCAGCAAATCCGTGTTAAGTTATGGGACCAGAAATCCTAGCTCCTAATCCTGGGCACTTGTACCTATACTACATCTTTACAGAAGAATAATGAGGTACCATATACAAAAATCTTATTTATAATGTCTATTGGACACAACATGACCAATAATGTTTTGCATGACTGCACATGTATAACCCATAGCAAACTGCTTTTTTTCTGAGGAAGGGGAGAAGTAGGCAGGAAGAAAATTTGGAACTCAAATTTTTAAATGAATGTCAAAATGTTTTCCTACATGTAACTGGAAAAAATAAAATATTATAATATACGTATATATAAATTCTTTTAGTGATTTAAAAAAAAGCTTGAATAACATAACAAGGTGCTATGCAGCTGATTAGTTTAAAACACCTACAGTTAGTCCCCTCAGACCAAATCAATAACAAATTTTCTGGTAGAATATTGTTTCAAGGGTTATAAAGTTCCCCGAGAGTCATTGTTTTCTCCTCTATGAGTCTTGCCTAATAAATGTTCTATAATTTTTTTAGCAGTTTCTCCAAACCAATACACTTTCTTTTTTTTTTTGAACATTTATTAAAATTTATTCTGGGCTAAGTGCTGGGGACTACAAAAAGAGTGACAGCACCCCACTCTCAAAGAGTTAGCATTCTTTTTTCAAATTTTTTATTTTTAGTGTACAACACTCAGTTCCACAAGTTTTTGAGTTCCAAATTTTCTCCCCCTTCCCTCTAAGGCAGCATGTAATCCAGTATAGGTTCTACATATACTTTCACATTATTTTCACAATAGTCAAGTTGTAAAGAAGAATTATAACCAATGGAATGAATCAGGAGAAGGAAGAAACAAAACCAAAAAATAAAATTAAAAAGAGAGAGCAAATAGTTTTCCTCAATCTGCATCCAGACTCTGTAATTCTTTCTCTGGATGTGCATAGCTTTTTCCATCATGAGCCTTTTGGAGCTGTCTTAGAACCTTGCATTGCTGAGAAGAGCCAAGGCCAATACACTTTCAAGTGGAAATGAAGCAGCAGCTCACAGTCAAGGTAGAGAAAATCCTCATTCAACTTGCTAAACATCCATAATGGTAACATTCTAAGCAGTCATGCTTATTGATCTAGGTGTCAGCATCTTATTCCATCTCCCCCCAAAGAATGAAAATAAATTAGTTTCTTAAAAATTAATGAAAAACTACATATCAAAAAACAAGGAACATCAAGGTAGAAAACATAAGACACAAAAAAAGAATAGTAACATGATATGTAAAGGGAAAAATTTAAGAGAAGACATTTTAATAAATGAAAAGACTAAGGAAGTCAAAAAAGCAATGAAATGCCCATTCACGAACAAACAGAAAAGCATGAAAACTTCCAGAGGTAAAAGAGAAATGTAAAAAATTTAAAAATTTACGTAGATAAGTAAATTTTTAAGACTATTAAATTGGGGGCAGGGAGCAACAATGTAAAAGCTAGACGTCCCCTCCAAGTCAGAAAGTTAGAGTACAGAGAAAAAACATTGAAAGAAAGGTAGAGTGGGTCAATGACACTCCAAGAAGGCAGACAATAGTCAGATTTTCTTAGAAGGTATTTTGTTCTGACCAAAAGTTAGAATTTTCTATTAAGTCAAAAGAAGCAAATAGCCTATTGCACTAGGTGCCTAACAATGAACCCAACAAACCTATTTCCCTTAGTTATCAACATGGGATAGTCTCCTCAACTTTCCTGGGGAAACTAAAAGGTGTTAAAAGGACAAAACCTATTTATTAGTTCAAAACCAAGGCTAAAGAACAGAAATAATCCACTCTCTATTCTCAGCCAAAACATTCATTTCTAGTATGTTCTCCCACCAACTGTAAAATAGCTAGAGGAATCCCCAAATCAATTTCAACCATAATCATATCTACTCTTAAGTTGGGATGAATACTTAAGAAAAATTCATCTTGTATTATTAATTTTTAAAATAAAAAGCAAAGCATCACTAGTTGATATTAAGAAATCTTTAACAATAAAAAGAAAAAGCAGAAAATACTCACAATGAATCTATTCCAGAAAAATCTCACTGCAATGACTAAGGATTTCCAACCATCCCAAAAACAAAATAAAAAGATTTACTAATTTATAACACTTACCATATAAAAGTCAACTTTCTACCTCAGAAACCTAGCTAACTTAAGATTTCTGAGTTTAAAACTGTTTTCAGAAAACAGTTGGAACACACTGTGCATCCATATTGAACAGTTGGAAATCAGTTTCCACTAACAAAGTTATTTAAAAGAAATCTCTCCCCTCTTCAGACTGAAGCACTAAAATTCTAAAGCAGTTGTCAGGCATCATTCTATTTTAGAATACAGTTGAAGCCAGCTCAATTAGATTACCAGTTAAGAGAGTCCCAAAGACTCAAGAAATAATGTACACATTTCTTTCTCATTTCCAAGACCTTCATGTCTTATGGTTAATTATTTAGAGGAAGGGTGAGTTTTTGTGTGGAATAAGTTATACTCAGTTTCCATTTAATTTCAAGAACAATTAATAATTTATTTAATATCAAGTATAAAGCAACAATTGGCAAAACTTCTCTTTAAAATGCATGACACCCAGAAGAAAGTGCTTGAGAAAACATAAAAAAAAATCATGGCCCATAAAATGTCTCTCTTGACTAAGTCAAAAAAAAAGTATATTTTAGAAGATTATTTTATTTGAAAATACATGAAAAATGGTAATTGAAGGCCATATGGCTGGTTAAAGTCCAGACTATCCCAGTGGTTCAAGCCCTACCTTTGATGAGATGGGAGAACTCATTTAAATCTCTTTATCCTTTTTTAACCCATCAATCACTTCTCAATAAACCTACGTGCCCCCACCTACTAAATAGAAATAGTATCTTCCCTTAAAAACAGGTAAGCAAAATTTAAAGTAGCTGCGACTGACAGACATGTAACATTTCACTCATAAAAAAGTCTTCAAATTGAAACAAGTATCTGCTGAGTGACTACTACTGCTTAAGTCAATGTAAACTATAACAAGAATAGTCACTGCTCATTACCAAAAAGATTGTAAAATGCTTCTAGTAAACATGGTTTAGAAAAAGTTAAACAAGACTTCATGAAGACTTTTTCATTCTCCTCAACTAATCATGAAAAGAGGCTATCCACTCAGATTTGAGTCATTAAAGAAGCGTACAGGGATATTTCATAGTTTTAGATTGGAAAAACAAGTAACACAGATGAAACATTTCTCAGGATAAGACTTCTCAAAGCAAAAAGGAGTAAGATACATATTACCCTCTTCAAGATTCAAAAGAATCAGAAGTTGTGAGAAGTAATCTCAAGTGATAAGGGGCCTGGAACCTCAGGACCTAGTCATTGTTATTACAGCAATGAAGTCCATAATTGAACCAAAAAACAAGGTGTCCCCACTCAAAAAAAAAATAATGTTGTGAAAATCAGTGTCTTCAAAATTAAAGAATCAGACTTTCAATAGCTGAGTAGAGTAACTAATAATGCTCTAAAGACACTTACCACAGGAGCTTAGCTCTTGAAAACAAAAATAATGCTTCTGTACAATAGCAAAGGAAAAGATAGCTAGCTGGTGCAGTAGAAAGAAGGAAGACTTGTCTTCCTGCCCTCAGACCCTAGCTGTGACCTTGGCCAAGTCACTTAATCCCATTTGCCTCAGTGTCATCACCTATAAAATGAACTGGAGAAGCAAATGGCAAAGCACTCCAGTATCTCTGCCAAGAAAACCCCAAACGAGGTCACTAAAAGTCAGACAGACTGAAAACCAAATGAACAACAAAAACGATAAGATGTAAATTAACTAAATCAGGGAAAGAATAACATCCTAAATATATTTGGGCAGACCTGTCTTTAATATCAATTGTAAGAATCTACTTATAAGGCAAGAGCTAATTTATATAAAACTTCAAACAGCCAGAAAAAGCTAAAACAAAAACAGATTTGTATGCATTTTGCTTTCATGGAATATAGAAGCCAAATCAGCTAAGGAAGGGGGTTGGTTGGTTGGTTTTCTTAAATCAGCTTTCTATATTCTCCTGTAACTTCCACATACAGAATTTGATACAATAATTTCAATTCAATTCAAACATCTATTAAGCAGCTCTGTTAAGTGCTGAGGATTCAAAGACTAAGAGAATCCCTGTCCTCAAGAAATTTACAATCTAACTGAGTAAAGGAACAATCCAAACTATTACTTTAAAAAAATCTGAGAAGGGAATTTTTTAGGGGAAGTTATGGGGGGAGAAGTAAAATCAGGAAAAGTTTCACGGAGGAAGTAGCACTTGAGATGAATCTTGAAATCTTTCACCTAATTAATGAAGATAAAAACCAAAAGTTACAAGATCCTAAAGTTCTTTTTGAATCAAAGAAAAATGGTAACATTGCATTTCCTAGAGCATCAAGCATTCAACAAACATTTAAGGGTCTTCAATGATCCAGATACTGTGCTAAGCTCTCAGGATACAAAGAAAGACCAATGACTCAAATAGTTCCTAGGCTGATAGGGGTGACAATATACAAACAGCTACATATAAACAAGCTATAAACAGGATTAAACTAGAGCTGATCAACAGAGGGAGGTCACTAGAATTAAAAGGGACTGGGGGAAAAGCTTCCTATAGAAGCTGAGATTTTAGCTAGAACCTGAAGGAAGCCAGGGAAAACAGAAGGTAGAGATGAGGAAGGAGAGCATTCCCTGCATGGAGGTTTTGTTGTTCAGCCTTTTCAGTCATGTCTGACTCTTCATGAAGTGTCTTGTTTGAGGTAGAACAAGGAGGCCAGTATCACTGGATCACAGGGCTGGGGGTGGAACATGTAAGATATAAGACTGAAGAGGTAAGGGGGTGGGGGGGAGGGGAGGGAGGGCAGGTTATGAAGAGCTCTGAAGGCCAAAGGATTTTATATAGGATCTTGCAAGTGTTGGGGAGTCAGTGAAGTTTAATGAGTAGGGGGTGTGGCATGGTCAAACCTGTAACTTAGGAAGATCCTTTTGACTGCTGAATGGAGGATAGATTAGAGTGGGGAGAGAAGTGAAAAGGGGAGAGCAATCAGTAGACTACTGCAAGATCTACTGCAATAGCTGGAAAGTGATAAAGGGTTTGTTACCAAGGTTGTGGCAGTATTAGAAAAGAAATGGGAGCATATTTGAGAGATGCTGCGAAGATAGAAATAGACTGGGTGGGGGATGGGCAAAAGAAGAGAGAAAGAAAGGAGGGAGAAGCCAAGGATAATACCAAGGTTGTAAGCTTGAGAGACTGGGAAGATGGTGGTGCCCTCAACAATAATAAAGAAATTTTGAAAGGGGGTGATTTGGGGGGAAAAGATAATGAGTTCAGTTTTAGACACATCTAGTTAAAGATGTCTACGGGACATTCAACTCCAGATGTACAACAGGCAAATTGGAAATGCACATCTGGAGGTCAGGAGAGGTTAGGGCTAAAGAAATCTGAAAATTATCAGCATAGAGATGATAGTTGAATCCAAAATTGATGAGATAAAAAGCGAAATAGTAGAGAAAAAGAAGAGGGCCCATGACACAGCCCTGGGAGACACCCATAGTTAGCAGAAATGAATTGGACAAAGATGCAGTATAGGAAGAGGAAAGATAGATAGGAGGAGAACCAGAGGAAAGCAGTGTCCTGAAAAATTAGAGAATTATCAAAGAGAAGAGGGTGATCAACAGTGTCAAAGGTTACAGAAAGGTCAAGAAGGATAAGGAATGAGAAAAGACCACAAGAATTGGAATTAAGAGATCATTGGTAACTTCAGAGAGAGAAGTTTCAGTCGAATGATTTGGTTGGAAGCCAGACTATAGAAAGTTAAGGAGTAAGACGAAAGTAGAGTGCCTTCACCAAGAATTTAGCCACAAAAGGGAGGAGAGTCGAGATAAGGGATGAAAGGTTCAGCATTAAATCTACTTTATTATGTTTTCATTTCTAAAGCTGATAATCTGGATATGAAATACATGGTTACAGTATTTAATTAATCAGATCAACCCATTCCCTAATCATAGCAAATAAACAAATTCACTGTGTCTAGTAACATTTAAGGAGGGTTGCTCTAAGATACAGATTAACCTTGTTCTGATAATTACTTGGCCAACAATTCCATTTTTTTACTTCTAATCAGAATGGTGAACTTTAGTACTTTTAGTACTAAATATAGTACTTTTTAGTACTTTTAAAAGTACTATTTTAGTATTAAAGTACTATTTTAGTAAAATATTTAGTATTTTAGTACTTTTAAAAAGTACTTTAGTACTTTTTAACTAACTACATCTTCACCTATCCTCATATTATCATTATTTGTGTACGTAACGTACCTCCCCCAAGAAACTATAAACTCCAAGAGGGCAAGGATAGTATCTTAATGCTTCTCTGTATCCCCCAAAGTGCCTTGGTACATAGACAAGTGTTCAATAAACATTTTCTAAATGAAAATTTACATATTCAGGGCACAGAGTAGAAAGAATACAGGCTCTGGAGGAAGAGGGCCTAATTTTAAACACTGCTTCTGAGCTCAGAGATACATGACTAGACCAAGTCCCTTCACCTCTCTGAGATTATTTCTTCATGTGTAAAATGGGACTAGACTGAAATGACCTTTACGGTTCTTTTCGGGGCTAGACCCCATGATCTGATACCATATTTTGGTGAAATCTCATTACAATGAAATCAAAGAAGCATTCTGGTACCCTCTTACATTTGCATATTTTGTCCAGAAGCCTCAGGGTTCCCAGAATTTGTATGAAGAATTCTGGATATTCCAGCAACAATTTTCAGACACCACAGTTAATAGACATTGGTAGAAACCAAAATCCTAGTTTTCTGGATTTGAATCAGGACTATCACATCCTGATTTAAATTTGCATAGCAAATTTTTAAAAAGAAGCTTTGCCTCTAGTATAAGAAACAGAGAATGTACATCTCCACCCTATTCCTTTTCACCCACTTTCTAAAACTTTTTATGTTTAATTTTCTTGGACAGCTTCAGAATTTACATGATTTTCTTTTCCAAATAAGTAATAAAGTAGCATGTTACTTCAAACACTGTCTGGTTCCCTTGCCATCCAATTCATTCTGACTGTTTTTAGCCAGCCTAAAAAGGTATAAGGGTCCTTACTCTTTCATGAAGCTTTTGCAGACTGTCAGATAATGGTCTCTGCTCTCTGCTTCTAGACTAATTACTCAACCAGCTGTTTTCAGTTGTCATAACCTGAAGACCCCCAGGCCAGTTTTCCTTGGGATCAGCTCTCATCAAGGTAAAGAAGAATAAAAGCATATGAGACTGAGACTGCAGCAGCTTGGGTACAAAGGAGAGGGAGAGAGACAGAGAGACAGAGAGAGGGAGAGAGAGTGTGTGTGTATGTCTGTGTGCGCGCATGCCTGCTCTGTTTTCCATGACCCCTCGGCTTTTGTTTGCTGCCTGTCTGTATATATGAGCATCACACAGCCAAACTTTCTTTGTCCTTCTGCATCAGTGTAATTGAGCACTCAATCTCGAGATGGAGGACGAAGATTCCAATTTCAACTTTGCTACTACCCTATATGACCTTAGCCAATTCCCTTCCCGTTAAGAACCTGTTTCTTCCCCTCTACAATAAGAAAGGGGTTGAGAGTTTTGACTAAACAATCTCAAAGGTCCCTTTTAGAATTCAATCCCAGCCTCAGTAGTTGGATCATCTAACCCCACTGCTGCTCTGGCCCTCTGGTTTTGTGTGTTCTGCCCCAGTTCAGCTTCTGGCCCAGGCCTTTTAACCTGAGGCTATATATTACACAGTGAGACATGGATTACTCCAGCCCATAATGATCTTTTTCCGTTTCTGAATGCATAGCATTCGTCATGTTTCTACCACTTAATCATGTACTGTCTTGTATTTAGAGAATTTCATAGCTAGAAGGGACCTTAGAGAATATCTTGTGGAAATCCCTCATTTATTGTGTTTATTATTTAACTTCCATGCTTATGCTTTATCTACCCAGATAAATTCTCAGATTCTCAAGGTCAGGGACCATAGCACAGACTTCTCTGTATCACCCACCCCCACCAATGACTTATATCTAAGGCTCACTGTTGACTAGGGAGTATTAACAGAATAGCAAGTTGTCTAAAAAAGATCGCCTTTGCACATCTCCCAGTTGCTACGCTGAGGTGAATACTCTGGTATAACAGCACATCCAAGCATATTGCTCAAAAATCAAAGTCCAAGTTCTACAAAGTCACTTGAGAATTCCCAGTGAATTAAGAATTTACTACATGGTTTATTCTGATTCCCTCAACCGTGGGCACTCCCTGAATTTAGAACGAGAAAAACCTGGATTCAAATCTTGCCGCTGCCACCTGTGTGATGTTAGGCAAAGTCGTGTGATATCAATGCCGTGCACTGGAAAGAACAATACCTCTGGAGGCAAAGAACCTGGGTTCAAATGTCACCTCTCCTGCTATCTGATGGTGTGGCCTTGAACAACTCACTCACTCTGATCCTCAGTTTTCTCTTTGAAATGAGGAGCTGGTTTAGATGGCCTCTAAAGGCTTTGCCAGCTCTAAATCTATGATCCTACAAATACTTCAAGAAATTTTTTTTGCATACTACTTGAAAAGAACTACACTAGGTGCTAAGGAATATGAACAGACAGATATAACACAAATAACTATGACACAAATAAAAGTATTAATAAATGCAAAAGAGTAATAAGGTAAAGTCAAATGAACAAGTATTTATTAAGGATCTATTATGTGCCAAGCACTGTAATAAGTGCTGGTAAAAATATGAGAATCAGATAACATCTAGACTGATGACATTTTACAGCTAATGTTGTCACACAGTTAAAATAGATGCGCATGTTATTCTAACAAAATAATGATCCCTAAACAGAATAATTGTTATTACATAGTCTCAGGATTTAGAGCTAGAGGGGTCCTTAGAAGATCAACTAGTACAATACTTAGGTTACTAAGGAGAAAACTGAGGCCTAGATGGGTCAAATGACATAAAATGGGTCACCTAAACAGCAGAGCTGGGATTTAAACTCAGGTATCTGACTCCAAATGGAGTGCTTTTCTACCATATCATGCTTCCTTTTTAGGGCCAAATATTTATCAATTAGAAGGCATCTTCAAAATTATAATGGAAATAAATGAAGGCACTGTTTGTTCATCTAACATTACTTTAAACTTCCATTTTCAAGCCTAAACTCATTTATTTAATGCTCTACTGATAGACAACCCTTCCACCTGGTAGCCAAGGAGGGAAAAAAGGCAACTTAATTTTTGAAAAGCACAAACTCAAGGTTCAAAGGCACAATTTTGATTTTGAATTCCTATACTTATTCTAGGAAAATATATGAAGAAGAAAAAGGCATCAATCCAAACTTAAGCATACAGTTTTAATTTTGAGGAACATGGTCAATCCAAATCATCCCCCAAATTCCCTTCTAAATTCAAAGAAAGGAAAGAAAATTACCTTCCTTATTTTGATATAACTTGAATACCACTTCTGATATTAAATCTTTCCTGATTCTCTCCCTAATTACTTACATTTAACTACTCTGTATTTACTTTCTTTGCATTTGTTCCATTTGTATTAAAAAATCAGGCCATCTTTTCAGTGAAAATATTTGACCAGCCTTACTGTATAAAACACCTGGAACAATATTACCTCCAAAGAATTAATAATAAGTATTAGAAGGCAATGGAAAGGTACATGATGGGTGTGAGCAGGCTGCAACATAAAACCAAGTAAGAGCTCTAAAGAGTGGGAGTAAAGGTTGTCATCAAAAAAATTATATGACAGAAATAAAAGATGAACTGGTCATGTAACAAAATCAAAGGATGACAGATGGACAGCCAGAGTACTCTACTGGTTCCCCCACCCTCCAACCTGCATCATGTCAGGAGAAAGCAAGGAAGGCCTCCAGCACATTGGGTATGAACTCCCTATAGCAAACTTTCAAAACATGGAGAGGAGTCAAATTATCACCTTCTGTTTATACATATACAATCTCTCTCTCCTCACTGGCCCCCTCCCACATGCCTGCAAACATTGTCTGGTCCCCCAATCCTAACTTTTCCTTGGTTCTGTCTAACTTTTTCCAGCTGTCCCCATCCCTCTCTTAGACCTCATTTCCAAATTTCCTGAAAGAGTTGTCTACAAAGAGAAGTTCAGAAGAGAATACAAACAGAACAGTGTTTACCATACCATGTTAAATTTAATGTATATTTTTTCAAACATGTTTTAATAGATTCAGTTTCATATACAATTCTCTTTCTCTGACTTATGTATACAAATGTTCATGTATGATGATTTTCTCCCTTACCTAGTTCATTTTTTTTCTTGTTCTTTTGGGGTGGGGGAGAGGAGAGACAATCAGGGTTAAGTGACTTGCCCAGGGTCACACAGCTAGTGTCTAAGGCCATATTTGAACTCAGATTCTCCTGATTCCAGGCCAGTGCTCTATCTACTGTGCCACCTAGCTATTCCCTAGTTCATATTTTTTTAAAGTAGCTTACATAGATGTCTCTACTTCCTCACTACTCATTCTTTCCTCAACCTCCTGTAATCAGGCTTCTACCTCCCCACCACTTACTGAATTTGCTTTCTCAAATAACCTCCTAATCACCAAAATCCAATGGTCTGTTCAGTCAACATGCTCCTTGACTTTTTTCTTTTCCTCCCCACCCCATCCAATAGATGTTCTTCCTTCCATTCCCTTTGACTCCCTTCCCACCAGCCTCTTCTGGCTCTCCTACCACTTCCTCTAACTTACTGGTTCTTAGACTTCTGTGTCACAGATCTCTTTACAAGTCTGGTGAAACCCATGGAGCTCTTCTCAGGATCGTGATTTTAAATACATAAAATAAAATGTATAAGATTATAAAGGAAACCAATTTATTAAAATATTTACAAAAATATTTTTAAAACAAGTTCATGGATCCCAAATTAAGAACCTTTGTTCTAACTGTTCCTGTCTTCTTTGTAACCATTTTATGTGGCTACTCCCCAAGGATCTGTCTTTAGTCCTTTTTTCCTCCTAAATAATTTCCTCCTTTGAGGAAGCTCATTCACTCAAATTGCTCCAACTGCCACTTCTACTCAGATGACTATCAAATCTCTAGATCCAATCCTAAATTCTCTTTTGAGTTTGCATTCCTAACTCTCTAAATGCCTACTTCTCTAATTGTCTTACTAGCAACTCAAACTCACCATGTCAAGTATCTTTCCCCCTAAAACAGCACCCCCTTCTGTCTTCTGGCACCCTTATTCACATGGTCAGAACCTTGCAGTTATAGGAATGAAAAAAGCACTAATTAACTGCTTACTATGTACCTATCTTTAACTAAACCCTCTCTCCATGACATCTCTCATATTTATAACCTCCTTTCTATTCCAACTGTTCCACCCTAGTGCAAGACTTCATTTCTAGATTATCACAGTGGCCGCCTAACAGGTCTGCCCATCTCTAATACCTAAACCTGCCTCCCAAATCCTTCAGCCTTCCATCAGAATCATCTTTGTTATGCATGGATCTACAAATAACACTCCTGTATTTATAAAAATAAAATAAAATAAACCTTTAGTGATTTCCTCCCATCTACTAACTTCAAACTCCTCTGCTTGACATTCAAGGTTTACCATGTCTAGTACTGCACTCCCTTTCCACTGTTATTTCATATTACTCCTCTCTGTATTATGATCCTCCCTCCACTGCTCAGCCCCAGCCAAAAAAACCTAAAACCTGTGTTCCTTTATCTCACGCTGTTCCTAGGCATGGACGAGCTTCATTTTGCCTCTCAGCCTACTAAATTCTACCAATCCTTTAAAATCCAACTCAAATGTCATCTCCATTTATGAAGCTTTTTCTGATCAAGAACAATCTTTCCTTTCAAATCTCACACAGAACTTTAGTAACTCTCTAATGCACATATCATGTAATACTGTATATTAATATGTTTGTCTTTTATTCTTCTACCAGAATATAAGCTCTATGGAGAGCAGAGTTCGCATCTTATCTATACTGTCTTCCCTAGCACAGTGACCTATATTTAATAAGTTTTTAATATTTGCAAAAAGGGAAAGAAATGCTTAATGTTTGTCACTAAGATTAGTTTTAAGTTAAACTTAGAATTGTATTTTTATGAGTTATATGTATAATTTATAACAGGCTGGAAACCATTTTATAATCAGTGCACAAATTCTGCCCATTTTACAGGAATTTGATTGTGATTTTAGTATTTTGAATTATTAAAGAGGTATATGGTTGGTGTACTTTTGCTATTATATCATACTATCTACGATTTGATGCCAAGTCTTCATTCAAGAACACAATCCCCAATTACTTGTTGCTGTGGAAAATATAAGCTGATTTATCATCTAGTTATAGTGTGGTTTCCAGGATTATGTTGTGGCAAACTGAGGAACACCTGCATATATTTTCTTTTATTAATAGTAATACTGGCTAACATTTATATAGTGCTTTAAGGTCTGCAAAGAGCTTTGCAAATTGCATACCTTAAAATACTATATAAATGCTAACTAGTGTTAGTATCCTCACAACAACCCTGGGAGGTAGATGCTGCTACTATTCCCACTTTACAGAAGAAGCAACCGAACTCCAGTTACTCCCCAGGAATCACCCAAGCTAGTGGGGATCCGAAGCCAAACTTAAATTTGGGCCTTTCCCAGGGCCCTGTGCACTATGGCACCACCTAGCACCACAACTTTTCAGGAACATACCTAATTCATAAAGCACAAGTACACTTGCTGTGTGATGACCTTACCAACCTTCCAATCTCCCACATATGCAATCTCAGCATTACTTTTCCTGGACTGCTAACTCTTCCCCACCCCCCACCTCCATATCCAGTCAGTTGTCAAATCTTGTTTTGATTTCCACACCATCTTTAACATCTAACTTCTTCTGGCTACTCAGAGACACCACCTTAGTCTGGAACCTCACCACCCCTAGCCCACACTATTACAATACTCTTTTGATTGGTCTCCCTGACTAGTCTTTCCCCACTCTGGGGAATTGGGACTCCAGAGCCATTATCCAGGCCTTGGGATTCCTCCATCTTTGTTTCCTTCCCCACCAAGAATCTCTCATTTTCTATTCTTTACTTCCCCAAGACTCACAGGGAAATAGGAGGCTTTGCATCTCTATACCCAGCACAGCTGCTGCAATCGGCAAACAGGAGCTAAGATACTACTGGGAAGTTGTGAAGTGTGAGGAAGAGTTTCACTGGACACCAGCAAAACTTGAAGTACATTAATGTGCTTTGGCACACTCTTTGAGAACCATTGCCTTAAAGAATTTACAAGTTAATGGAAAAAGACTAATACTACTGTAGCTGTCTAGATTTGAGATGATTAAAGCCCAGATTAGAAGCTAGCTATATAAAAGGGAAGGAAGAACCTGAAGAAAGAGGGGGGTGGGGACGGGATGGGGGGGGTGACAACTGTGTGAATTAATGACAGAGGGGATGAAGGATGTGGAGGTCAAAGAATTCATTCAAGTCATTTCGTGAGAATGGAAGATAAAGGATTGTCTACGCAGTCCTGGAAGGCCAAGTTGAAGGATTCAGCCATCTTCTCATTGTAGTACTGCCTAAAAAAGTCAAGAACTATGAGCAAAACACCCCAATACTGACATCGTAACACGAACTCATGGAGGTACTAAGAACCTACTTATAAAGTTCCATGGGGCTGAAAAGATTATAACATTATTTGGAAAAGAAAGTGTTAACTACTGTCTTACTGTCATCAAGAATGGAAAAATAAAAAAGGAATACAGGCTATAAAATGATATGGAAACAACAAAACTATTAAAACCTAAAGAAGTTAGGGTATGTGAATTAGGTAGAATCTCCTAAAGTAATATTGCTGGCATATTGATAAGGCAGCAAGAGAACAACCACAGTAGAAAATATCAGAATATATTAAATGGCTATAAGCTAAAGGAAAGGAGGAACAAACCTCCAAGCCATGTGAAAAATCAGTTTATGGTTAAACATTTCTCATGGTTCTTCTTGTCTGATGCAGATGCTTACCCTAAGGTCTTAAAAGAAAGAGGATTTGGGGAAGTCTTCTAAAATATCAAGTGTTCTTTCATGAAATGGAGGACATGCTTTAAATATCTATTACCTTCAACTACTACAATTTTATTGGGAGTAAATACACGAACATGAGGCCTTTGAGTCCCTTATGAAATGGTATACATACATTATTGTTGGATCTAAAATATTGTATATTAGCATAAACATCTAATTCCAACAAATAGTAAGAGGTTCCTAGTTCTTAAGACTATTTAGGTTCCCATTATCAACTGAGGTAGTCATCTGATATGAAATATAAAATATTTCAGCAAAACAATTATGCTACAATCATACTAAAGTTCATTTCAACCATGTCTACAAGATGGGTATGTTATTAACAATCAAATTTACTAATTATGAAATGTGAATGGTAAATAACAAGAACCTACAATCAAACATTAATTTAAATGGCTTAAGCTGAGAAACTTCAATTTTTCTGAACATTTGGCTAAATATTCAGCTTATTTTTTACTTAAAATGCTTTAGAAAGACTGAAACACAAATATTCTATTGATGGAGCTATGAATTTGTCCATTTTAGAAAACAATTTGGAATTATTACTTTTAAAAAGAGACTAAAATGTCCATACCCTTGGCCCACAGATCTTACTGCTAGGCAGATACCTCAAGGAGGGATCTGTCTTATATAACAAAATATTCATAGCAGTATTTGTGTTAGAAAAGAACCAGAAAAAAAGGTAGATATCCATCAAATTGGGAACAGATTTTTAAAAGGAAGTACATCAGTTTAAATGGAATGAAATAATAGTATGAAGAATCTGGAAAAGCAAGGGAAGAGCTCTATGAACTGATGCATAGTACCAGGAAAACAATTTACAGATTGACTCCAGCAAAGTAAATGGAGATAACAATAAAATGAAACTAAACTATATGATTATAATGGCCAAAATGTGATCAAGCTAGGCCCCAGAGAAGAGCTGAGAAATATGCACCTCTTTCCCTTCAGTATAAAGGTACTCAGTTTTCTGGGTACAGACTACTGCATATAATCAGATCCCTCCATCCCCATTCCATCTCTTTCTTTTATAGATTTTGTTACAAGAGATGGCTTGCTAGGAAGCGGAAAGGAGGGATATATTTGGAAATGAGTGTGACTTAATAACAAAGGGTATCAATAAAAAAATTTAACATTAAAAACTAAACAATTTAAAGCACTAGGATCCATTTAATAATTGTTTTCTTTCCTAAAAACAAAGGTTCTCTGAAGTACATTTAACGCAGTAAACAGATCCAGAAAACAAAATAAATAATGAGTACAACACATACAGAAAGAACAACAAAACTGAAACTGAATGCTGCTAAATAATAATGACAGAACCTTCTTTGGAAAGAAAAGCAATGAGAACGCACTTCCCTCCCCTCTTTTCAGAGGGGAAGGCTTATGGGCACCCAACACTGCATATGTCAGATGTGGCTCATATATTGACTGGTTAGCTTTGCTGAACTGCTGTTTTTTATCTTTTTTTAAATCGTTATTATAAGGAAAGATTTCCTGGGAAGGAATGGGAAAGAAAGATGAGGTAAAACCTAAAAGATATCCATTTTTTTTTAATTTTTAAGAAAGTAACTTCATAGAACCTGAAAGTTAGGTCTTTGGAATATTTATCAAGATTTAATTAGTAAGTGGTCAAAATTGATCCAGGAGAAATTTCTAGTCATAGAAAAAAACTTGTGCTCAACTAGAGCATAGCAGCGATGGACATTTATTACACGAGATAATGGCACAGTGTTTCTGGGTTGGTTTTTTTTTTAATTAAATCCATAACCACACTATATTAATGACTAAAATTTTCCGCTATCGTAACCTCTAAATCTGCTACCCAAAAAAGGCAGTCAAAAGCAGTTAGTAGGAGAACTTGCTACACCTCAAAAACATAGTATATGAGCTATTTTATGCCTTAAAATGGTTTTTGATTAATTAGATTCAATCAAGATATTAAAGATTCAAAATTAATTTTAAAAGTGTTAAGTATTTACTAAATCAAAACAATATATAATCATCTTTTAGAAAAGGGTTGGGGCAGCTAGGTGGCACAGTGAATAGAGCACCTGCCCTGGAGTCAGGAGGGCCTGAGTTCAAATCTGGCCTCAGACAGCTGACACTAGCTGTGTGACAAAATGAGGCTGGTGACCTTGCACAGCCCTCCCTCACTCAAATCAAAGTCAAGTGCAAGTTGTGTCATCCTTTTCCTGATGTCATGGTCTTCTTCAAGAATGAAGGGCAAACACAACAATAAGACCTTGGGCAAGTCACTTAACCCTAATTGCCTTGCCTCCCCCCTCCAAAAAAAAAGACGAAATGGAAATCTAATTTTTTAGAGCACCATGCCTCCTAATGTTTCACAAATACTGAATATTAGAAACATTTATTCCAGAGAAAGCCAAACTGATCAGAATTTTGCTTTCTTCTTCTAGTGAACTTAAAATTCTGGAGTTACTGAACTGAAGTTAAAAAATAAGCAAGTAGGGGCAGCAAGGTGGTATAGTGAGTAGAGCAACCGGCCCTGGAGTTAGGAGGACCTGAGTTCAAATCCAGCCTCACACACTTACTAGCTGTGTGACCTTGAGCAAGTCACTTAACCCCAATTGCCCTGCCTTACCATCTCCCCCCAAAAAACAAACAAAACAAAATAAGGGAGTAATTCACTGATTTAAATTATCTTCTACTTGTCTTGTCCTTAGTTACTTGGATTTCCTTGCAACTAAAGGAATACTTACACGCAGGATTTCAGACACTAAACAAACCTACAACTACCTGACAATATTCTAATTGGTCTACAAAATGATTAGCCATTCCCATCTTATTACACTCTTCTTTTAATAGAAAATGCTTTGTAGTTTTAGATTTTTATCTATTGCAAGCTTTAAGTTTTAAAAGCAAAGCTAACAAAACTTACAAATAACTTTTCAAGTGCTGGCTGGGATGAAAAAGGAAAAGCTTATCCTATAATATCCAAGCCCTCTTACCTCATTAATACTCTAATCTGTTCTAATCGCTCTACTCTGTTCATTTCTTTAAAAGATACACTGAATAAAAAGGGTTGGTTTGTATAATGTTAGTAAAAAAAATCCTTTCAGGTATGTTTCTCTAGTCCATATTTATTAGCTCAATAACTATCTCAGTTTGAAAAAGTTTGGTGGACTTGGGTACTTAGGTTGAAAAAGAGAAAAGTAGAGGGTATGGGGTATGGGAATGATCACTGTCTTCAAATATTTGAAGGTTTTTCTTGTGAAAGACTTCTGTTTAGTCTTCAGAGGGAAGAACCATAGGAGATGATGAAAGTCTTCATCTCAGTAAGGAATGAATTTCCTAACAATAAGAGGTCTCCTCTCCAATAGTGAAATGGACTGGCCCCTAGGATAGTGACAATCCCTTCCGCATCTGGGGGCCTTCAGGGCCAGGCAGAATGGTTACTGTTATGCATGAAGCACAGGAGACTCTGACTTGCGGACTGCACTGGAAGGTTCCTCCTAATACTAAGCTTCTATGACACTCAGCATTTCACACACTACTATACCACTCCACCAACTCTGCAACTCAAATTTCTGCTTATCTCTTAGAATCAGTCACACTATAAGAGTTAAATTAATTGTGTTTATGCATAGTAATGTTCTTACTGAAGCCCAACCTTCTCAACTCAAAGACACGAGATTTCCACTTTGATTTAAACCTTTTCTACTTCCAAACCCAAACCCAAGCACACCTGACCCAAACCTTATTCCGTGATCAAACTCATTTTTTCAATGGGATAACTCTCAACTCATCTAGAATCAAACTGAATCTAAAGAGCATTTAGTCTTATTGTTGAAAAGATTTCCATTCTATTTGCTATTTCTACAATCTAGAATTTGAATAATGAACTTCATTATTTTTGTTTCATTTTTTTCCAAGGGCCTCACACTTCTTATAAAATGTTACGGACAATCAAATCAGGGCAGGCCTTGAGCACTAACAATGTGTAAAACAGTTCCTCTCTTAACAAAGCAAAATCTTTTGTCAGTGGATAGACAATACTGTAATAAAATCTTTATGCGCAGCCTGTGCGTTGGCAGCATAGGTAGGTAGCATTTGCAGAGCATTCAAAATAAAATTAAGCTACAGCCATTACTCCCCTCCACCATTCTTTTCATCTACACACTTCAAAGACGTCACCAGTAGAAGATGCTACCAATACCAAAACCAACCCAGAGCAGAGGGCAATGTAAACCCAGATGGTCTCTTTAAAGTCTGTCCCAGCCCAACTTTCAAAGTGGCCTTTATACCAGTCCCATAATCATAGGCCCAGACCTTTACTTATAAGTGCTATTTACAAAAACTGGCATTTAAACGGCAAACATACGTAAATATGTACGTAACAAACTTAGGGTTTAAACCTCACAATACATATACACACATCCTTTCTCACCAAAGATTAACCCAGAGTCTGGTTTTAACAAGCAGTGCACTGCAAAACAATCAAGAAATCTTTTCTCTCCCTAAAAGTCATTACAAAAATATGTCAAGGGGAGTTGATATTCCTGTTCCCCAAAAAAGTCAGGAGCAATGGAGAGAAGAGGCTAAAGACAGTGAGAAACTACTGCATGCATGCCCAACATGAAGTACATGATCCTGAAAGAAATAGCAGCAGAGAACAGAACTAAGGAGGGTAGGCAGAAGGCAGAAGTGAAGAAGTCTGGGTCTTTTTTTTTTCCTGCCCTTTAGTTTCTGATTTATTCTTTGGCCTTTTTGATGACTGTAGAAAAGGCCACATGAGAGGACTAAAAGATGTGTTTAAGACAAATAGAACCCTTCCCTTCCCCCATTTTTCCTCTTCTTTCTCCCAAAAAAGCGCTGTGTTGTGCAAACCTAGTCCCAAATATGGGAGAGAGAATGTGTGTGTGGAAGAACAATGAGATCTCAGCCTGGGTTGTGTGTGTGTGTCTCTGTGTGTGTGTGTGTCTGTGTGTGTCTTCTCTTGGACCTCAACAAGAAATCTGCAAGCCAGTTCTCCACCTAGCCTAAGATACCAAAACAAAAACTGGTTTATAATTCACAGTAGAATAAACTCAGGGAGCAAATCCAAGGAATGAAATATTTACCCAGAGATCCAAAGATGTTTTTATTATCACACAGATCTATTCTCTCCCCTGCTCACCAACAGCCAGAGAATGAACAAGCCAACGTACACAAGACAAAAAAAGGTCTTCTTTTTAAATTGAAAGCAATTATTAAAGCTGTTGCAAATCTAAACATAGGATACAATGATTTGTATAACATTAAAACGTCTGTTGTTCAAACTACGAAGTTTTCCTTTCACTAGTTATCTATTTTTTTCTTTAATAACAAAACAAAAATGATTTGGATAAAGCAATTACAGTTTTCTTTCTTTCAAAAGTACTTTCTAAAATGCACCTTAAAATAGTAACACATACTGAAACATTTAAAGCACCCAGTCCCTCAAGGACACATATTTTGCTTGTCAATGCTATAAGTCTGTAATCCAGAAAAAATGCAGGCAAACCTTGGAAAAAAGGCAGAAGAAAATGACAATTCAGCAATGAATCATTTTGTTTTCTTCTCAGCAACTTCTTAAACAACCAATTTCAGATGAAATGCAATATTATGTCTCTCTCCCACCCAATACTATGGCTAAGTACATGTTCTTTCCATGTCCTTTCTTTAAAAAACAAACTAGAAGATACCGCCCCTAAAAAGAGAGCAAAACTGAAATATGACAGCAAGGTTTTTATTTAGATATATACAACTGCTGATTCTGCATTACGTACAAATCACGCAGAGCTGTCTAAAAATTTAAAGATAGAGTACAAAGGGCAAACTGTCCCCTGATGGGAGGATGACAGTCAAGTTCCCCTCCACTACCCCAGCCTCTCCACATTCATTCAAGATATTCCCAGGCTGAATCACTTGGTTCCTTTTCCCCCCACAGGTCACAGTGATTCAGTCACAGAAAATAATTCAACCTCCGACATCTCAAACAAGATCAAGAATACAGGAGCCAAAGCGGGGGAAAGGGAGCGAGTGGCACAGATACATAGTTACTTTCCCCTACATTAGGCCAGACCAAGTCCTTTGCCCTTTCCCCCTCACAATAGGTCGTCCCCCTGTCTCCTCTTCACTTTCTCCAACTTACAGGATTCAGACACCGATCTTGGGTTCCCGCAGCCCAGGTGCTTTACTCCCAGGTCCCTTCCTCCCCCACCCAAGGACCCCTCCCCGGCTGCTGCGGGGGGGGGGGGGGGGCCACCAAAAACAAGGAGGCGGCGAGTTGGGGACTTACCTTTCCCTAATGTCCTACACCATTCAAAAGGGATTTTTGGTGTGGCCCAGCTGCCTCTGAAAGTTGAAAGGGGGGCGGGGGGGGGGGGAATCAGGAGTGGTGGGGGGGCAGTAATGTCTTGTTCAGGGGCAGCTGGTGGGGTCTTGGCTAGTAAAGCTGGAGAAGGGGAATGAAGGGGTCTGTGGGGGTGAGAGGCAAGGAAAGAGGGCGACGGGGTGCAGCCCCCCTTCCCTGGATCTTTAATGAGGTTTTAAACTAAGCCCCCCCCTCTCTCGGGGCTCAGGCGGCCCAGAGGGATGGATGCTTCAGAGGCAAGGCTCCAGGAGCATGTCTTGTGGTTAGTTTCCTGGGGGAGGCGAGGCTGGGGAGGGGGGCTCCCCAGGAGGATGCAGAGTGTGGGGGGGGTGATGGGGAGGATTTTTTTGAGGGGGGGGCGGCTTTTTCTTTCTTATTCTTTCTTAGACCAGGAGGGAAAATGAGGCAGAGACAATGTAGGAGGGAGGAGGAAGAGGAGGAGGAGGAGCTGGAGGGAGGAAGGAAGGAGGCGGGGGCCACTGAGGGAACCACACTGAGGGCGAGTGTCCCCGCGCGCGCGCGCGCGTGGAGCAGAGGGCGTGCGGGGCGTGCGTGGGCGCGAGCGTGTGCGGCGGGCGGGCGGCGGCGGCGGCGGCGGCTGGAGCGGAGGCGGCGGCTGGGGCGGCCGGGGCTGAGGTGGCTAAAGCGGCGGCGGCGGCTGCTGCGGCGGCGGCGGCGGCTGCGGCTGAGGCAGCACCAGACCCTCCCCTCCCCCCGCCCCCGCCCCCCAGAGCGCGTCTGCCCAGGACCGGCCCACCTCCCAGTATCGAGCCTCCTCATTGGTCCAACCCGGGACCATGACCCGCGAGGAGGCTGGGCCGATCGAGGGAGGAGGGGACGAGGGCTCGGGATGGGATAGGATGGGATGGCGGCGGCGGCTCTTCTCATGAAAAGAGAGGAGAGAAACAGACCGAGAGAGGAGAAGAAAAAGGGAAAAAAAGAAAGGAGACGTGGGGGAGAAGAGCGGGGAGAGCCACTGACTCCAGGGCTCGTGCTCGCGGGCTGGAACAAGGGAGCGCGCGCCCCCGAAGCTGTCTGCCGCGGAGGGGGGAGGGGCCCCCTCCCTCCAGGCTCCGCTCAGTTCCATTCCTCCCTCCCCCTCGGGAGGGGGCGGGGCTGACCTCGTGCGCTCACCTCCTTAAACACCCCCCCACCCCCCCATGAGCACTAGCTCTCGCCTGCCCAGTAGCCAGCCAAGCCCAACCCCCGCACACGACTCCCTCCCTCCCGGGCCCGCAACCAACCGCTCCTCTGCTTCTAGCGGGGGGGGGGGAGGGGGCTTCAACCTCCCCCCAAAAAAAACCCACTTACCTAACACGGGGCAAGTCAAGACTGAAGAGATTTGTTCCCCACACCAACCCCTCAGTGAAGCGTGGGCTGGGGCGCTGTGAGGGGTGGTCTATGGAAAAGCAAACGCCCCCCCCCCCCCGAAAAGAAAACTCCTCAGAGAAAATGAGGAGAAGGGATTTCTTGAGTTCTTCCCTCCCCAGGAGTAAAGACTGGGTTATGACTTCATGAGGAGGAGGAGAGAGGGAAAGGTCCCTTTCCCCTCCCCCCTCGAAAAAAATACATCGCAGAGAAAAGAGATTTTTTCTCGCCCCCCCTCCGACTGGTGAGGGGTGGGTTTTGTTTTTATTGGGGTCAAACATGTTGAAAAAACTCGGGGGGGCCTCCAAAAACACCTCCCAGAAAACCTTTTACAGATGGGAAATGTATTGGCTTCCCCTTACTGAGAAGGGAGGGGTGGGTTTTGTTTTTATTAGAGTAAGTGGAATGGATGAGGGGAGGTCTGCTGGAAAAACTGGGAGCAACACTCCCCCCTCCCCCCTCGAAAATGCACGGAGCCGCTTCAACCTTTGTTGAGATTCCTTGATTGCCCTCTATTCTAGAGGAGTGAAGGATGGGTTTTGTTTGCTTCAGAAAGGATACCCCACTAAAAAGTAGCCCCTCCAAAAAGAAAAAAAACTCAGCATATGGTAGATTTGACCGCCTCCACCTCACGAGTGAAGTATGGGTTTTAGGGGGAGGTCTGTTGAAATCAATGTTGGGATGGAAACCCTCCCTCAAAATACAGCCCCCGGACCTAAAAACAGCCCTCTTTTGTCCCTTCCAAAAGAGAAAAGGCAACACATGAAAGCAAATTCAAAGGTCATTAATTCGTCGATTTCTCCCTCTCCCCCGTAGGGGCTGGTTTTTGTTTTCAATAGGGAAACTTACGTTGAAATATGGGGGCAACCCCCCCCAAAAAAAGAACTATACTAGAAAGAGAAAAACTCAGGAGATGGAGCTGCTGCTTGACTTTTGCTCAAGAGGAGCTAGCAAGGGAATGTTTTGTGGGTATGAGAAAATGTCTATTAGAAAACCTGGAAGGAAATAGTCCCTTAACCAAAAAAAAAAGAAAAACACATGACAGTTCAGGAGATAAGTTCATTTATTATCCTCCACACCCAGGAGTGAGGAGTGGGTTTTGTTTTTATTAGGGGAAGGGCTTTTGGGAAAGAAACACTCTTTAAAAAGCTCTCTCCAGCCCCTAAAACTAACCCCATCCCCCAAAACAGAAAATGCAACACAAAGCATAACTCAAAAGATTGGGAGATTTGTTCCCACTCAAAGGACCAAAGAATGGGTTTTGTCTCTAACTGGGGTCGGAAGTGGGGTTTGGGGTTGAAAAGTCCACAGTAAAAACCACCACACAGAAAAACTCAGATGTGAAAGTCAATCCACACTGAAAGGAATGTGAGATGGGTTTTGTTTTATTAGGAAGGATTATAAAGAGAAGGTTTATTGAAAAGCTGGAGGTGGGGTAGCCTCTCCAAAAAAAGAAAGAAAAAAGGAAACACTAAAAAGAAAAAGAGTCAAGAAATGGGAGAACCATTGAAAAGAGTGAGGATTTTTGTTTTTATTAGTTTGAGGAGAGGTCTCTTTAAAAGATACCAGATAATATTCCCTTTAAAAACTGCAGAGAAAAAAAATCTAAGGAGCTGGGCAATCTTTGGATTGTTCCCATCAGAGAAGAGAGGGATAGATTTTGTTTTGATTTGATGCCTTCACACTCTTCCCTCCCCCCACCAAAAAAAAAAAAAAAACCTGCCTTTCCTTAACAACCACACTGCAAAATTAAATGGGAGAAGGCTGCTGAAAGGAGTAAGGGGTGTAGTTTTGGTTTTTGTTGCGGTGGGGTGAGTTCTGCTGAAAAGCTGGGGCATGTCCCAAAAAATACGCCTAAAAAGCCACCACACAGTAAAACTCAGGAGATAAGAAATTCATTGATTGCACATACACAGAGAAGTGAGGACAAATTTTGTTTGGAGGGAGGGGGAAGGATTGTAGAGAGAAGGTCAATTAAAAAAAAAAAAACGAGGGAAGGAACAAAAAAAAAAAAATCCAGGACACAGAGAACTGGAGATATGGGATGCTAACTGAAAGAACTGAGGGTTGATTTTGTTTTTCATAGGGGAAGGTTTTTTAGGAAACCCCCAAAAATGGAGAGCCTTGCCTTGGGGGGAGGGGGCAACCATTGAATCTCTCATCTGAGGTTTACCAAAGTGGTGGTTTTTGCAGGTTATCTAGGGGGAGGTGCCCAGGCTTTTCATCAGAACTCAACCCACCTCAATGAAAACAAAAATAACACCCATCACTCCTTTCCCTAAGTTTTGTAGTGTGATTGTTAGGAGAAGACTCCTGGAGGAGAAGGTGTCCTCATATTTTCCACATAACGTTCTCCAAATCAAGACCCATCTCTTACTGCTGAGGGGAACAATCGAAGAACTGCCCATCTCCTTAAATTTTTTTTTCTGTGCAGATTTTTTTTGGAAGTGTCTTGCCTACCAACTTTTAAAGAGACCTCTCCTCAAATACTTTGCCTAATAAAACCAAAACCCTCAGTCCTTTCAATGGGCAATGGACCTCCCATCTTCCTCCCTCCTCATGGGAGGTGTTTATATTAGAGGAATGGGGGAAAGGCTACTGAAAATCTAAGGTAGTACCTAAAATAGTTCCCCCAAACCATTAAACAGCAAAATTCAAGTGTCACTTTCACCGACCGAAAGGAGTGTTGAAAAGCTAGGGGGAAGCTTCCCACAAAAAAATGTGTAGAAAAAAACCACAACACTGTACACTGTAAGACTTTTAGCTGTGAGATTCAGTGAGAAGAGTAAAAGATGGGTTTTGGTTTTATTAGAAAGGGTGAGAAGTCTTTTGAAAAGTTGAGGGGGAAATCTGTCCCCTCCAAAAACCCGACCATCATGCAGACCAGAACTCAAAAGATGGCGTATTTGTTGCCTTCCCTGAGAAGTGAGAGGTGGATGGTGTTTTTATTGGGGGAAGAAAAAGATATTTTTGAAAATCTGAGAGGACAATTGACCCCTCTCCTTCCTGCTCCCACCATACATTCACTGGGAAAAGTGGGCTAGGTTCTGTTTTTATTGGGGTGATGGTGAAGAGGGGAAGGTATTTTGGTAAGGGGGGGTGTACTGTGCAGCTAAGACACTGCTGCATTCCTGAGCTGCCTACCTCCTCTTACAGCCTCAGAAACAGCCCAAGTGGGAGGGGTGGGGAAAGCTTTCTCAGGGAGAGGTGAAAGAGGGATTTCAGGTTTGGTGGTTTGGGGGAATTTGCTTGTTTATTTTACAACCTAAGGAAACACATCCTTGTGCGAGTCCAGCCCTTCCTTTCTTTGCCCTGTGGTTCTTTCAGTTCTCAAACAGACTTTTCTGAAAAGGGTGTGTTAATCTTGAGGACAAGGGAGCTGGGCAGGCCAAGCAGCAAGGCGCCACAGGCTCTGTCCAGGGCTCCTGAAATCTAACCAGATTTGTTCAAAGGCCAGTCAGTAGGCAGGTAACATGGAAGGAAGCCTTTTACTTCAGAAGCTTCCCAGTAAAAATGAGGAATCCTGCCTCTAACTTTGACAGGGGCTGACTGGACAATATACAAAAGAAAACTGACCGCTTTGAGTTTTATTTCTAAATAGAAGGGGAAAGGTCAGAAGCAGCTCTACCACCAACTGAGTACCTAGGAGATTTGGGGCCAGTCCCTTTCCAGTTCTATGCCAGGAACCTGCAGAAATAAAGAAAATAATATTTGACATGTTTTTTCATCACTTCTCTTTCACTCTTCGAAGAACTCAATTCCTAACCTCCTTTTGGGGACCACGCTAAGTTTCTCTAGTTATCTAGAGGAGTGTCAAAATTCTCAGAACTAATTTTACTTAAACATTTTGAAGCATTAATTTATACCAAATAACACTTTTTTGAAAGTGATAGGGAAGTGTCATGGTTTTTTAAAAGAGGTATCCCGTTTCTGAAAAATGTGTGCAATAACTATTTGATGGTGTTATTAAAAATGTACAAAAAGATTTTCTAAAATTTCACATTCCATATACTATATAGCCATTGGAAGAATTTTAATTAAAAACAAAATTCCAGTGAACAGGATTTGAAATCTAGTTCATCGATTCAACAAAGTCTATATTGAATACTTACTAAGTTCAGGGCTCTGGGAGAAGTCTAGAGTAAATTAGTCCATTATTGATTGGAAATGTGCAGGTAAACCTTTATTAGGTATGTTTTGGTTGCTATACAATGCATTCTTATTTTAGTACTTGTGAGCCATATATAAGAGGGTAATTCAATGATAACGCATATTTCAAACAAAAATTCTCTGTTCATTTATTTCTAATCACAATGTTAATTTGCTCTTTGGCAGCACTACTCAGGTTATAATTTCCCCATTCAACAGCTTCTAACTTTCAAGAAACAATTTAGCCTAATAGATCATTGGACAATGGACCAGGAGATCTAGGAATAAGTCAATTTTACCACTAAGCTTTCTGGGAGACTTCCAGCAAATAACCTCTCTGCTGCAATTTCCTCGGCTATAAAGTGGGAACACTAATACATGTTCTTTACATAGCTCACAGTGTTCATATAAGAACTGAATTTAAAGAAAATAATAAAATCAATAAAATGCTTTGAGCATCCTGGATTTAGGTGGAACTGTTTAACATCCATTTGAAAATAATAACGTGAAAAGAGCATCAGTCCAATCACTCTAATTTCAATGATATCTACATGTAAAAGAAGCACTATTTCTACTGCAGGTTAAACTATATAGTTCTCGAAGGGATATTAGTCTATGAGGATGCCTCAGGAGTAGGCATTATGTATGTGTTATCATTCAGTTAAGAGGTTTCTGTCTCAGTACTGATGAGAGAACTACTTTGGGAAGAGCCACTGTAGCAATCCTTAGTGATTAATATTAATTTTGCTCACTCATAAAGATGTGGCAATAGAAGTGTCTGAAATTGAGATATCTCATAATTAGTTACCAAGTATAACTGGAAGACACCAAGGTCATGCATACAGAAAATAAGCTCTTGTTAATCTTAGCAATCACATATAGGCAGCTAGGTAGAATAGTAGATAGAGCACCAGGCCTGGAGTCAGGAAGACTCATCTTCATGAATTCAAATTTGGCCTGACACAAGCTATATGGCCCTTGGCAAGACACTTAGTCCTGTTTGCCTCAGTTTCCTCATCTGTAAAATGAGCTGGAGAAGGAAATGGCAAACAGCTCCCATATCCTTGCCAAGAAAACCGTAAATGTGGTCATGAAGAGGTGGACATGAATGAAAAACATCTGAATACACACATATACAATCACTAATAAAAAATGCCACAAGACCAAGAGTCCACAGTTATACATCATTTTCCAGGATCTAAGAAATACTTAGCTTAACAAATGTAGTCGTTTCTCCTACTACCATCACCACCAAGTTGGATGGGCTTACTGAAGTCTATTAAATTCAGTTCAAAAACATGTAATAAGTGTCTTCTATATGCAAGGTACTATGCTAAGTGAGAAAGTGCACAGCTTAATAGATCCTGCCCTCAAGTAGCTTATATTCTACTGGGGGAATTACATCAGGTGCCCAGATAAGGAGATATAGCATATATAACAGGACTTTGTTGTACACATACAGATCAGCTGAAGCACCCATATAAGAGAGGGCAGGGACTTGCTTCCTGGAGAAGACATTCTGTATCACCTACCACCTAAACAAGAACAGACTTTTTCTATTGGTTATGTATCCACAACAGGCTGCACCTTCAATACTACTAGACTGAGAGAGTCTCACTGTCTTTCCAGCTCCATCGAGGGGGTGAAGGCCCTGTTCACCTCCAGCATGGACACTTTGAACCAAGCCAAATCAGGCCTTTAGGCCCTGAAACAGACTTGGAGTTTTGGTCTGTTTTGTTTGTTCTTTTCAGCTCCAGGCACAGGTGATGATGAGTCCCTTGGGAGTTTGGAGGTAGGATTATAGGCTGGATGTTGCTAGCACTCCAGCAGGGAAACCCAGAAAAGCTAAGAGTACAGGAGAGCTTTGCACTTGGAACTTTGTGGAACCATGCTATATAGGAACTGAATTTAGCTGTAAATCTATTCTCCCTCCCTTCACTAGAGACTGAGGTGGCCCCCCTCCCAGGTGTTGGGGTAGATGTTTAGATATTTGTAAATATCTTTAAATATTCCTTCATAAAAACTAATCTGACTGTTAAGTGGTTAAATGAAACTTGGATGCAAGGGATCCCTAAAACAGGGGGGATAAAATCAGTGGGAGTTTGAGCCAATGACAGTAGTACTAGGACACCCCTCCCCCCATTGCCTTTTGTGTAGTAGACAACCCTGAGACACATATACAATGTAACACAGATACACAAACTAAATTTGAGCAACAGAGAACATTAAAAATAGAGGGCATCTGGAAAGGTGTCATGTATGTAGGAAGAGGCGTATGAGCTTTGAAGGAAGCTAGGAGAAGGTGAGGAAGTATATTCCAGACACGGTGGGGAAAGCCTATGCAGAAAAAGCAGAGTCAGGACAAAGAATGTTGTGTATAGAAAACAGCTAGGAGACTCTTTTCTCAATAAGCTTTAGAAAACATAAGTTGCTTTGTTGATTCTTAAAACATGAGAAGGTACATTTGAGACTGTATTATAAAGTTTCTATACTGCATCGTAGAAGCAAAATGGGAACTAGTTTCCCTGTACAGAGGGACACAGTGGATATCATATCTGCACCCTAGAGATGTCAGCTTCTACGAACATATGGATTATCGTACCCTGGTAACTCTCCTTAATAATTCACCAAAAGAATTCAAGCTTTAAAACAAGTGAATTATTCTTGCCTTAAATGCCTCAAGCAGACCTAGTGTACTCTAACAACCTTGTAACATACTTCAGTCTTCATGAATTTCCTGTTCCTGTGCATTTTCCCAGAAAATAGTTTCCAAATTTCTGTAGTGCAAAAATGGGCCAATAAAGAGCTTCAGCTCACCTTCAATTACATTTATTCAGGTTGAACAATTGAGCAGCTTCTATTCCTTTCTCAGTACTCTCCTGGTGATCATGCCACTGCCAGCTCTCACTATGCATTTACTAACAATGTATTTGCGCTTTATAATTTGTTGTAAAACAGAATTGTTCCCGTCTCCAACCTTTTCCCTCAGGGCAGATAAGTAACATCTGGATAGCGTTCGGAAGTTCGTGCAGTGAGCTGGAATGGAGAAATGGGTGATTATTGGGTTTGTTATAGAAGGCGTGTGCGTGTGTATGCACAGAGATGAAACAACTTTTCAAAAGATGAACCAAAATGGAAAGCCTTTCTTTGCTTGAATATGATTCTGATTAAGGGATGTGATAAATGGATCTATGCAGTTCTGTATGTCGATTTTATTTTATTTCATCCAATGTAAAATTGGGTCTGGCTAACATGTTACAGATCTCGAAGGAAAACTCTGGTACTGCTAAAATTGGCATCAGTGATTCAGTGGAACTGACAGTCTTCCCTTTTGAGTCAATGCTTAGCAAATGCCACAACATGTTGTCTGGGGGCACTGGGCTGCTGTCTTTCATGTGAAATCTAAACCCAACATCTGACTCCTGACCACTTGCAGTTATTAAAAAAAAAAAATCTCAAAGGACTTAGCATAAGAATGGAGGTGGGGAGGTGGGATGTCCTGGCCAAATTCCAACTTTGATAATTAACAGTCATCCTCTTTAGTCTCCCTGCCACTTCAATGAGATGTAATATTCCACAGTTCCTGTTATAAACAGCTGTGTACTGTTAACTGTGTACTGCCAAATAGCTAGTGAATTCCACCCTAGAGGAAGTTGCATTTCAAAATGAATATCTTCTCCCACATATTTATAAATCACTTAGGTATACTTTGGCAGAAAGGTATTGTTTTCTAAATATATTAGGAGCATAATAAGCAGGGACTTATAAATTATCTACAAGCTTTGTTTTATAGATGTAAATGCCATCTGAGAAGAATATGAATCACATAAGAAAGGGGGGAGACTCTTTTCTGATACAGAGAAGTTTATTTTGCAATTAAAGAATAAGGAAACAGTTTCTAATTTTTTTTTTGCTTTAAGATTCACAATTTGTTGTCTTTTCAAATCTGGTTCATGGGTAGATATGACCAAAAAAAATAGATATGAGGAAAAAAGGAGGTGGACCAGTTATGCATTGAGAGTGAAGGATAACAGATGGACAGCCTGAATGCTACCCTGGGATCTGCCAAATATGAAAAGAACTAGAGGAAGGCCTGCAGCATGTTGGGTGAATCCCCTATGAAGGATTTAGGATGAGATCCGGACAAGAGTCTCACAGGATGAGAAGGCGTGAATGAGTCGTTATTTGCATGAGCAAAGTATCCACACTAGTGAGATCACAAATATCATGCTTTTAACATTTTTTGTTTTGGTTTTCTCTAAAAGTTGGAGGGATAGTCCTTCAGTTTGACGGCTTTATTCTAAAGAACCCCCACCTTTTCAAAGCATAAAAGCAACGGATAGAGCCCGGGGCCTTGGATCAGATTCATCTTTCTGACTTCGAATTTGGCCTCAGATACTTCCTAGCTTTGTGGTCCCAGGCAAGTGATTTCACCCTGTTTGCCTCAGTTTTCCCATCTGTAAAATGCAGCAAGCCACTCCTGTATCTCTACTAAGAAAAACTCACATGGGGTCATTGAGAGTCATACGCAACTGAAATGACTCAACAAAACAAAAATCAGCAAAATGCTTGCTATATATTTCATTGGATTCCAATTAATTTCCCTTCTGGACTGAGAGGGGAGTAAGCATTTATGTGGCGCCTACTATGTGCCAGGCACTATCATAAGCTCTCTTTACCAATATTATCTCTTTACATCCTCACAACCCTTCGAAGTAGGTGCTGTCATTATCCCCATTTTACAGCTGAGCAAACTGAGGCAAACAGAGGTTAAGTGGTCACACAGGACGTACCTGAGACCAGATATAAATTCAGGTCTTCCAGATTCTGGACCCAGGGCTATATCCAATGTGCCACCAGCTGTCTCTGGTGAAAAAGCCTCCTAATTAGTCTACTGAAAAAGCTTCCTAATTGGTCTCCTTGCTTCCAATCTCTCCCTTCTCCGTCCTTTGCATAGCTGCCAAAATAATCTTTCTAACTCACACAAGCTGATGATGTTGCTCCTGCGCTCCAGAATCTTCAATGATTTCCTGTTGACTCTAAGATAAAATATAAATTAATCTGCCGTGTCATTCACAATCTGATCCCCACTTACCTTTCTAGACTTATTTTTACATTGCTCTCCTCCATGTTCTAGCCAAATTAACCTACTTGTTGCTCTTTAAACTCAGCATTCCATCTCTGGCCTACATGTCTTTGCACAGGTACACCCTCAAACCCTAAGTGCACTCCCTCCTCATCTCTACCTATTAGAACCCCTAACTTTCTTAAGAATCAATTTCTATGTCACTTCCTACAGAAAGCCTTTACTGATCCTCCAATTTGTTAGTACTTTCTCCCTACTCAAATTTCTTGCACTTATTTGGCTTTCTACATTTTGTATCCCTTAGTATAACATAAATTCCTTGAGGGCAGAGACTGTTACTTATTTTTGTCTCTGTATCCCCAACCTCTTTGTTTCATGGGTTGGCGCTAGAGATAGACAAAATGAAAACAGTTTCTACCCCTCAAGGAGTTTACATCTTAATGATTCTCTAGAGAGGGAGAGGTCCTCCAGGTAACCCAGTTTGCAGTTAACATGCCAATTTCATCAAGTCTTGGAACATTAGAGAACCTCCTAGAAGAGATCTGCAATCACTCAAAGCAGCTTGGTCTGAGCATCCACATAAGAAAGGTCAAGTTGAGGAAGAATGCTTATTGCCCAGATTGCAATATGCACCTGGAAATATGACCTATAGAGTTTGTTTATGGGTAGATATACTTGGGATAGACAGTTCAGATAGACAGTGAAATGGACCTAACGCTGAACATGAGGAAAGTGGGTTGAATCACCTTCAGAAAGCTACAAATTTCCTTTAATACCCCACGCTTCCTATAAAATAAAAAACCCATCATTTTACTGCTACTACTACTACCACTCCTACTAAAAGTACTCCACAAATAATAGTAATAATTAAAGCTAGCATTTCTGTAACACTTTCAGTTTTGCAAAGTGCTTTACATATATTACCTGTTTTCATCATTCAACTCTTTGAAGTAGGGCTATTTTTATCTGCATTTTACAGATGAGGAAACTGAGGCACAAGGAGATTAAGTGACTTGTCCAGAGTTACATAGCTAGTAAAGGTGTGAGGCAAGATTTAAACTCAGGTCTTCCTAATTCCAAGACCCACACTGTAGCCACTGTGCTACCTAGCTGCTTATGGATCTATACCAAGATCCTACCAACATTACTGTATTGCAATAAGACATGGAATACGACAGTCTCCAAAGAATAAAAAATGAGTATCCCATAGAAGTCAGCAGAGCAATGCTTGTTAGATGGGAGTAGATTGTAATACATAGCCAACAAGGTACAAGAAAGAACAACAGGAATTAAAGACATGATCCAGGAATTGTATTATAGGAAGAGAATATGGACTATTCATATGGCAAAGGCTGCCCTGGTACCTTTGTAATGTCAAGAAAAAGAAAAGAAGACCTCCAGTCCTACAGGAGGACAAAAGCTACACAGGAAGGACAGCCATGAATGGGTTGCAATCTGTTTTCTGGAAGGCAATTGGCAAATCAATGAAATTGAGGATCTATTTGACCATCTTCAACACTAAGCCCAGCATCTCGCTTAGCTGAACTGAATCTTGATGTCATGTGTATGTCCCTAACGTTAACTATTAATGTTGCTTCTCCTTTTTGTCCTACAATAAAGGTTTCTTTATTTCAGAATGGTCCCCAAACTTGGTTCCTCTTATTTCCAGATTTCCAGAATAGTATTACTAAGCATAAAAGTAGGAGATGAGTAATGTCAGAAAAAATATGAAAACATAATTGAACACAATCAGACGTAGATTTTCAATATAACTTTTAAATGCCTTTATACCTGGTATCTAACCTTTCTTGTAGAAAACGAGAAGAGGCCAAGGAATGAGGAAAAACAGTTAAAGTAGTTTCATTTTAGCTTTTGTCAGTGGGAATTTTTAAAAAAAAATCCAATTTCCCTAAACAGTTCTTAAACTGTAGGAAGGAGGGAGAACAAAGATATCATGAAAACAGCTATTGTATTTAACTAATAAAAAGAGGCAGCATGACATTATGGATACTAATTATAGCCAGAAGACGTGGGTTCAAGATCTACCTGTGACACATGCTAGCTGTATGACCCTACACAAGTTCTTTTGTCTCTCAATGCTATAGATAACTAAGAACAAAAGTTTCAGAGAAAGTGCCAACTTGGTAAAGGAAGTTTCCTCACCTGGGGGTGCCCTATATCAATGAAATTACAGGTTAGGTCTCTATTCTTTGTACATAAAGCATGTCCTTAATCTACAAATGCAAGGACAGCCATGGTAAGGCCAAGCAAAATTATATCAGCTCTAATTTCATATGGCAGCTTGTGACCTAATGAGTTCATAGTTCATGGGATCTAGAACTAGAAGAGACTTTCTATATTTAGTGTGAATCTCTCATTTTAAAGAGGAGGAAATTGAGGCCCAGAAAAGTTAAGAGAATATGGCCCAAAATTGATAAATGTTGGAGAGCATGTGGGAAAATTGTGATACTAATGCACTGTTGGTGGAGTTGTGAACTGATCCAATCATTCTGGAGAGCAATTTGGAACTATGCCCAAAGGGCAATCAAACTATGATTTTGATTTGATCCAGCAATACCACCACTAGGTCTGTATCCCAAAGAGATTAAAAAATGTGGGGGACAACCCACTTGTATAAAAATATTCATAGCAGTTCTTTCTGTGGTAGCAAAGAATTGGAAATTGAGGGGATGCCCATCAATTGGGGAATGGCTGTATAGCTTGTGGTATATAAATGGAATGCTATTGTCTTATAAGAAATAATGAGCAGGCTGGTTTCAGAAAAACCTGGAAGGATTTACATGAGCTGATGCAAAGCGGAGTGAGGAGAACCAGGAGCATATTGTACATAATTACAGCAACATTGTACTATGATCAACTATGAATGACTTAGCTATTCCTAGCAATACAATGATCCAAGACAATTCAAAAGGACTCATGAGAGAAAATGCTATCCACCTTCCGAGAAAGAACTGATGGAGTCTGAATGTAGATCGAAGCATACAAATTTCACCTAATTTTTTTTCATATTTTTTTTCTTTTAGTCTGTTTCTTCTTTCATAACATGACTAATGTAGAAATACATTTTGCGTGATTTCACATATATAACCTATATCAAACTGCTTACCATTTTAGGGAGGGGGGAAGGTGAGGGAAGGAGGGAGGAAATTTGGAACTCAAAATTTTTAAATGAATGTTAAAATTTGTCTTTACATATAATAGGAAAAATAAAATACTGTTTGATGTTAAAATTTCAACAGAGAGAGAGGGAGAAAAAGGAGAGAGGAGAGAGAGAGAGAACATGGCCTGAGTTTAGCCTTAGTTTGAAAAAATAGCCTCAGTCTACTGACTTGGGTAGGTTGGACAGCATAACTTTTTTTCCCAGAACCTAAAATCTTAGAGAAAAATGGATACTACAAATAAAAGAGGTTATATTCGGTCTTTCTAATTAACAATAAAATAGATGAATACCAAAACCCATTAGAAACAGCAGTATCCTGAATTCTTGCCATCAAAGCAAAGAAAGGCATACTGCCTAAGAGATTGCACACCTACAAGGTGAACTAGTGTTAAAGATTTAAAAAATCAAAGCTGACAGCTACCCGATTGTGCTTTATAAGATTCTCAGATAGATTAAAAGAACAACTCCCCACCTTGGAGCCTGTAATAAAATACTAATGGGAAATATTAGAGACAAGTTTTTATGACAGCAACAAAACACTCCAATCTTCCATTTCTGTCCAGACTGTCCAAAATCTCAAAGCTGAACAGGAATTCAGAGGCTGGCTAGTCCAACTTGTACTTGACTGAAAAGCTCCTCAACATACCTCCACCCAAAGGTCACCCGCCAAGCAGTCATCTTAGAGATGAGGCAAAACCTCTGACCTTGAGTTAGGAAGAAGGAACACCTGTGCAGATATTCATGTTTTCTGATCAGAATTAGATAACTGATTGACACCCTTTGCTCAACAAATAACATTTCCATTGTCTTCTACAGGGTGTCCACATTCTAGGAACAGAATTTAGCTAGATTCAGTTCAGGAAATAATTTTAGTATAGTACTCACAAGGCACTCTCAAGTACTACTGTCCAACAAAACCTCTATCATCCATTGTGCAGAAAACATTCAGGATCACCATGACCTTTGTCTCTCTTCAACCTCATTGGTGAAGTCATCTGTCTCAGGGTGACTGACCAGCTAGTTACACAGGCTGGTTCCTAGCTGATCATTTTTGTTAAATCAATCCAAAGTCTGCAGATAGCTGGTTTCCTAGGAGATTTCCTTCAATGTAAACATCAACAAATTAAGTGTCAGGGAAATCAATGAAGTCACATTCAGATAGGAAAACAAATGGTAGAGAAACAGGCTGGATGTGGGCTCAATAGCCAGGCTGCTGGTGGCAGCCCTTACCTGTAAAGGGAGCCAGGGAGTGAGGTAATAGAAGCTGCTTTGTGCTTTGCAGATCTTAAGCTCTTTCTGTCTCTTTCTCTCTCTGTCTCTCTGTCTCTCTCTCTCCCCCTTCTTCCCACCCCCCCTCCTCTTTCTCCCCTTCCCTCCTCCTCCTCCTCCTCCTCCTCTTCTTCTTCTTCTTCCTCCTCCTCCTCTCTTTTCTGTCCTCTCTCCCTCCCTTCCTCTCTACCTCTGTTTCTCTGTCACTCTGTCTGTCTCTCTCCTCTCCCTTCCCTACCCAGCATCCCACCACTGAGTAATTATTATCATGGGGTCCATCTCCAGGCATCCTGATCTCTATCTGGCCACTGGACCCAAGAGGAGAGAGTGAGACTGGTGACTTTGTACAGCCCTCTCTCACTTAAACTCAATTCACTTGCAAGTCATGGCATCACCTTCCTGATGTCATGGTCCTCTTCAAGAACAAAGGACAAACAACATCAATTGCCCTCATGTTATCCGGGCACCTCTCCCAGAGATGAAGATTTGATTCCAGGAAGAACAATATGAAAACAAACAAGTATTATTCCTGCCAGTGGTTGGGTTCTCCAAGTTTTTCGAAGTTACTAGAATTCTTCTAGACACAAGATCATGTCTACGAACAAGTGTCCTTGAGTGCAAAAGTCAAAATGATCGAAAGTTAACAAAAAAAACAAGTATTTCAAATACATTCGAGGTTATCATAGAAAAGGCAATTCAGTAAAGCAACTAGTACATAATCAGTGACTGGGCCTCAAAAAGGTAGCTGGATTTAGTTACAGAGTTACCTGACACTTAGCCTTGAGGTGCATAAGATTACACTCATCTGTAAATAAGAGACAAAAGAGCCTTCATGGCATCTTACTGTTTCGAAGTATTCTGAGTCCTGGTCACACTGAAATCTCTTGGTGCTTTCCTGCGTCCACACCTTTACTCAAGCTGTTGCCTATCCCTAGAATGGCCTTTCTTTTTCCTCTTTGACTCTTGAAATACCCATCCTTTAAAGTTAAGGCAATCCAACAAACATTTGTTTGTTGTACTATGGAAGGAAGTAGGCTAGGAGCAAGAATAAAAAGATGAAGTGAAAAAGCCCCTGTTTTCAAGAAGGGCACGTCCTACTGGGGTTGATGCAACGTGTAAACTGGTAAGTATATATGATCATTTGAGAGAACACTGATGACTACGATGAATCACGAAATGCTTCCCATGGGAGATGGATGGCACATGAACTGGGTCTTAAGAAGGGGAGGGGTAAGAAGCAGCTGGGTGGCACAGTGCATAGAGCACTGGCCCTAAAGTCAGGAGGGCCTGAGTTCAAATGCAGCCTCAGATCCTTATTAGCTGTGTGACCCTGGGTAGAGATGAGGAAGAAATCATTCAAGGTATGGAAGACAGCCTAACTCAGCAAAAACAGGAGGTCACTTTAGCTGGAATATAAAATGCCTTCCAGGGAACAACATACGAAAAGCCTGCAAAGGTACGCTAGAGCTAGATTGTGCAGCTTCCAGGGCCCAGGTGAGGGGTGTGTATGTTATGTTAGATGGGGAGCTGCTGGAGCTCTTGAACAAGGAAGAGACGTAGTCAGACTCGTACTTTATGCACATTTTGGGGCAGATATGTGGATGACAAATGGAAAAGGAGAGAGATAAAAAGCTGAAGGTTTCACTTACTTGTCCAGATGAGCAGTAATACCAACCAGCTGTCAGGGCAGTGATGATGACTCTGAAGTTGCAAATGTGGGTTACTGACAGAATCATGGTATGCTCAGTAGAAATAAGGAGGTTGGGAGGAGAGGGAAGGTAATGAGCTCTGCTTTGCATGGGTTCAGTTTGAGATGCCTATAAAATATCCAGACAAGTAATAAACAGATAAATCCAGACAACTAATAAATAGTAGTGTAGGATTAGAGCTCCGGTGGAAGCATAAACCTGAGAATCATCAGCATGGAGATGATGATAAAACATATTGGAGTTGATAAAATCCGGAAGTAGTGTGCCAAGAGAAAAGAGGGCTTGGGACAGAAACTTGGCCAGTGGGAAAGGTGGGAAGAATGAAAGCAGAGAGGTGGCATCCATGGTCAAGGATCAGGACTTGGTTGATCCAGTAAAGGAACTAAGGAGTGGTTAGTAGAAAATGAAGGAGTGGTCAAACAAATAGAAGACTTTGGCACAGGGGATAGTTTCAAGGAAACGCAGGGAGGAGATGGAGGGTATAGTCAATAGGATCATATGCTGCAGAGAAGTCAAGAAGGATGAGAATGGAAAACAAATCAGGACAGTTCTGAGTTCAGCCCTCTGAGGTCAAGGAAAGCAGGTTCAATTCTTCCTTCATGTGACAGTCCTTGAAATCCCCAGGTAGCCATCCCTCTGTCTGATCTCCTCTCCCTAAGGTTTCTCCTTTGCAGGCTAAATATCTCCAAGTCCCTTGATTGATCTTCAAACAGAATGTGCTTAAGGCCCCTCCCCCTCCCCTTTGCCTTCCCCTGGACATTTTGCAACTTATCAATATCTTTACTAAAATATGGCACCCAGAGGAGCTACCAAGCAACTACTGTATAGTTGCAGAACAGCTATAAATATGTGAGCAGCAGTTGTACTTTCTTCCCTTTTCATAACATCCTTGTACGTATAATTCTACTAGTGAAGTCACTTAGTCATATGGTAAGATCAGCTTTTTAAATTCTTGTTGTCTATTTATAGATTGCTCACCCCAAATGTGGACCAATTCAGCTTCACTAACAATTGAATAGAGCGTGTTTCCCCACAACTCCGTTAAAATGGAATTGTATCATGTTAAGCTATTCTAGTAATTGAAAAAAAATGTAGGAGTGTAATGGGGAATTCTCACAACTGAACAAATTCAACTGAATAGAAAGGAAAAGAGAAGCCAGTGACCACAAAAGACCCTACGGCTGGTGGGAACAGCCATTACCCCTCTTACTAGGCTCCCTGTCTGCCATGTGTCCAAGCCAGGGAGTGTATGGGCAGCATATTCTGGTCCAGAGCAATCACTCATCTTGGTGGGGGAGGCGTGGGAGGGGATGTGACCACCACGGGCTGCTTAGAGAATACGGAGTAGTTCCAGGAAAGGAAAGAAGGGGGCCATTTTTTCCTCAGGATGTCAACAACCAGGGTGGCCCCTTTCCCTCTTTGCACCTCATCCCCCTCAACTAAAATAGAGAATTAGCTCACCCCACTCCTCTGCCCCATGGATGTCAGCACCCTGGGGGCAGAACACATCTGATAACAGATGCCTCTTTTACTAAAATTTCCAAGAAATAAGACCATCAAAAAGAAACATGGATCTTTTTCAGAACTGGAAAAAAAATATCAGCTTAACTGATCTACAGTTTTGAGACTTTCAAATCCAGACACTCCTCCCTTTTCTGAATACAAGCTTGGTTTTAGTGTGTGGTTATTGCTTTACACTAATGTGTGTGAACGGAACCTCTTTTACCCTTGGACTTTTCTTTCTACCTGCTTCCCGACCCAAGAATATATAGGCATGAGACAAACAATTCATTAAAAAGTCATAGGAAGAATTACCTCAGCCAAAAACAACAGCTGATAAGTAGGATAAGGAAAGGCAGGAAAAGGAGAAAAGAGGGGATAGATAGGGGTTTTTGCTTCCTCTTCACTATTCCTGGCTTCACACAGACAACAAAGTTCTCAAACCAATCTGAGTCCTAGACACTTCACTGTTATTAGTGAACTATCGAGAAATCCAGGGGGAGACTGAGTCTAACCTCTGTCCTAATTTTATGAGAGGGCATGGACAAGTGTCCTACAGGATGGAAAACAATTTTCACAACTGCTGAAAATACTTCCATCTATAGAAGTGTGAGACTTATAACACACAGGAACATATAAAATTCTAAATCTACTTTGTAAATTTTGTACTATAAATCCTTACTGACCAAATTTAATCCTAAGTACTCAAAGTAAGATTTTCCCAAATGGAGCTGAATTTTTTTGTAAAGAAATGACATTTGGTGTAAAAAGTTGGGTTTTTTTCTCATCTGTCAAGGTTCAATTTCACAATAACCCATTATAATTGTTTGTCTCTGTGTAGTCATGTGTATTAATCAGCTACATATTTTCCAGAATAATTTTCTTTTGTGAAAGATTCCAAGTAATGAAAATTAGCAGAGGTTGACTTATCATTTATCAAAGCCCAGATACTATATATAGAATCAAAAGCAAAAAAAAAAAAAAGCTGCTTTAATTGAACAGCAGTTTAAAACAACCTATCATTTATTTTTGTACATTTGCTGTACACAATAAGAAGACAGAATGTCCATCTGTGGCACAGAAAATTGATCTTCCAAGAGATTTATTTCTCCAAGTGCTGAAGCTGCAAATGACTAATGAAGGTTTTTTCCCCCCTGAGTGGGATGAATTGCCCATCCTTACAGATGCCTATTTATGTATTCTGTTTATACCCTAGGGGAGTAAAAAGTAGCTCGTTCTTGTTTTTTATCTGGTAAAATATCATAGTTTAATTAAACTATTTGGTTCTTAGTCCAAAACAGTCTCTTTGCAATGTCACAAAAGTTATGGAATTTGTGAATAATGTCAAGACTATTAAGAAAATAAATTATGACCATTATAAATTCATATGTTATGTTTTACAGTTCATTATTTAACTAAATTTTTCTTAAAGGATTTGTTTTAAAGATTAATTATATGAGTTTGGCTACCTCTTAGCATTACTTATGGTAATTCTCATAAAAATCACAAATTGTACTCTGTTTCTCCTCTTGAGAGAATCCTCCCCTGAGGCTTCATCTAGATAGAGGTTATCCTGATTTCTGGGAAAGGGTGACAACAGAATGCAAGCCTCACCAGGTCCCATTAAACTTTAGAAAAGATTTTGAGTATAGGTCAAAGAATGACTTCTATGGCTATTGCCTGAGGAACACTCTAAGTTCGGAGAAGCTCATCTCTAGGCAATTATTTTTTGGGGAGTGGGAGAGGGGAATGTGCATAGCAATTCATTAGGCTGCCTATTAATGTGCGAAAGGTCCGCCATATACACTGATGAACTCGTGGATCCTGAAGCATTGAGTTCCCTGCCAACTGGCTAGAGCTATACTTGGGGCTGAAAGGAAGTCCCAAATGACAGATCCTTGATGACATGCCAACTCTACTCTTACTCAAGAGCCACCCATCCATTATTACCAAACTCAACTCATAAGAATAAAAGTAGTATGTATTACGAAGCAGTAGCCTAATTTAAAAAAAAAATCTTCTTTTCCCTTACTTGCTAAATCACAGAAATCAAGTCATTTAAAATGGACAGTAGCAAAGTCCATCAGTATTAAAGATGAATGGCATAAAAAAATAGTTTATGTGAATAAAATATTTTTTCTTGCCTAGTTAAACTGATTGAAAGCACAAAAGTAAACTTCAAAGGGATTATCATTACTATTATAAAAATAAATACATATAACTTTTATAGGGCAGTTAATTGTCCCCTTGGGAAATTCTGAGCATTTAGTGGTTTGGTGCTTATAGCCAGCTCTCTGAAATACTGGCCAAGAATAAACCCATCATACAGGCAGTTTTGGAGCCTGGAAGAGAACAGACTTGTTTTTTAAAGCTATCAACCTGCAGATTCACTCATGCAAATCCAAACAACTCAAAACACAGTTCTGCATATTTATCTCAAAAAGATACCATTCTGAAAATCTAAACAACTCAAAACACAGTTCCGTGTTTTTATCTCAAGAAGATAAGGAATTCAGAACCATCTATAATATCAGACCACCACACCTTTGCTTCTTAGGTCTTAAGGAAGGCTTTATTCTGGAAACAAAATCTTGAAGTCATGTCAGAGAAGAGTATCATTTTGGATTTAGCAAGTACCTCTGAAGACCACAAAATGCTTTTACATATCATTAATCCACACAACATTCCTTTGGGGTTGGTAAGTAACCTACATTGCATTAAGGCCTTATTTGATGGGGTCACCTTGGATTAATGCAGCAGAATACCTGCATTTCTCAGGGGACATGGATGTAACACATTTAATTAGTCAGTCTCAGGCAGGGGACTGGACTTAGTGACCATAAGCAGTTCCCAAAACATAAAACCTCTCTCTTCCCACTTAGATATGATCTTTCTAAAACAACCTCTTAAAAAAAGTTGTCCATGTCTGCCCACTCAACATGATTCCTACATGGAAGGCATGCAGTTATCAACTCACCTTGGCAAATAATTCATAACACTTCTTCAATATTTAAAGGATATGTGATTTCATTAGGATGTGAATGCCTTTCAATCAGATCAGAACCCCTGTTCATTTTAGGTTCATGTGTTGCTGTGATCAAAACATTAATCCTTGTGATATAAAGGATGCTTTGTGCTTAGAAGGGAGTTGGGCTGCCTACACCATACCTCAGGGCTAGGCAAGGGCAATCTGAGGCATAAACCTTAACCACATCCACCCCAGGCGTATTTCTGTTTTCCATTAGGACCTGTCTTTTGAAAAAGAGGCCAAATGGAAGGGACACAGTTGTGAAAGTGGAAACAGCAGAATTAGCACCGCAAGGCAATCCTGAAATTTATGTCCTGAGCCTCAGTTTCAACGTGTGTAAAATGGACATGATGATATCTATAATAACAAATTCCCAAGGTTATTGTGAGCTTCAAACCAGATATTGCATGTAAATCTCTTTGCAAACCTTTAAGTGCTATGTAGATATCAGTTATTTTAATTTTTTAAATTATAAATAATTTTATTACTTTCTAACTATACTACTGGCATGACTGACTGAGCAACTGTCAAGTACACTGCTGTGTACCCTGTGGGCTCACGATAAATGCTTATTAACTGACTCATGTAGCAGAAGGTTGGTGGGAGGAAACAGATAAAATGACAGTGATTTCTTTTTTGGTAAGATGACCATTGCCAGGGGTTAGAGGCCAAAAGCTGAGTCTTTTGGTGGGAGACCTTCCAGGAACAGAGACCCAGAGAGCTCTAGAGAGAGAGACCTAGAAGACACTCCTTTATGGGCAGAGAAAATGTCAACCTAGTTTAAAATCAAGGCAATAATAAATATTCACTATTTCCCAGCAAGATTATTCTCTTAATGTTATTTTTTTCAGCTTGAGTCATCACTCCCTTAATTTTGACTCAGTAGGATGAAGGCCACATCTCATCTAGTTTAGAAAACTCTATGAAATGAATAACATAATGATAAATGAATTATTACTTAAATTGAACTGTTATATGGTCAGAAATGGAGTTCACCACAGAGACATCTGCCAAGAGAGAAACAGAGAAAGTGTAGCAGAAATTACTTTGGTCTTTATTCAAAGACCAAGGTAAACCTTCACATGGACACACACACACGCACACACACACAGAGCGAATGTGTCATTCAATCAACAAATATGTACTAAGAGTCCACTATGTGCCAAGTATTGTGCACAATTCTAAGGGTAATAAGTACAAAGAATAAACCCATCCCTACTCACAAGGATTTTATGTTCCTAATGGAGGAAGATACAAGTATACATAAAAATACAGACAATATAAATGTAAAGTTAATAAATACAAATATATAGAAAGTAGTGGATTGGTTTGGAGGGAGGGCGATAGTAGTTGGGGAGATCAAGAAAGGCTTTCCACAGAAGATGATGCCAGAGCTGCATCTTTAAGGAAGAGATGATAGCAAGGAGGGAGTGCATTCTAGGCATGGGGGATGGCCAGTACAAAAGCCCAGACACTTCTGATGTTTTGTCTGTTCACCAACATCTCCAGGTTCACAACATCTAACACACTCAGTGAAGAGTCAGGTAGGTCACTTACAAACATGTCTTTATGAAAAGCAATCCGGAAAAGAAGAGGTTGAATAGACTTTAGAGTTTCCAAGAACCATCAAGGCTACAGGGAAAAGCTTGTTTCCTCATGAAGTAGTTGTTAGATATCCTTCTACCCTCTGCAGTTTTGTAGTTTTTTTCTGATCCCTTTTAGAAGCAGAGGATGGTGCCAAAAAGTTAACATGCTATCAGAGCCGTTACTCCTGTGAAATCCATACAGAAACCTGCTCACATCCTGCCGTGCAGCTCAGCACAAAGTGCAGTAGGGCACTAAATGAATTTTGCAAGAATCTCTCTTGTCTTCAGTGACTGAGTTCACTTTGAGCCAGGAGGAAAGGAGTCAAAAACAAAATACAAGGAAGAGAAGCAAGGATCTTAAAATGTGAGTTTGTGTGTGTTCTACCTGCAGAGCGCTGCCCTTTGGGAAGACATGCTGTCACTGCTCCCTTCACTGGTCTAGTAGCACTATTATCTTTGATGAAGTCATTTTAAAAGAGGTATGGGAAAAATAGCTATTGGAAAGGGATTTCCCTTTGCAGATGCTACTGTTCCATTCCTTCCTCTTCCTCTGATTCATGAATTTTAGCAAGCTGATGTCTTGTGTAAATAAATGCAGAATCACACAAAAACTCAGAAGTCAATCAAAGACAGTGAAAGCCCCAAGATGCTTTCTTTGGCTTCCATGGTTCCTCATAAAATCTCAGTGCTGATGGGATCTTAGAATTAATCTGATTTGATTTCTCACCCCAGGCAGAACTCCTTTCTATAGGAAAGGGGAGGTCCTCAGGGGAACTCTCCCTTAAGCTTTCAATCAATTTGATAAATATATCACTTTTGCTATGGAGTATGGGCACACCCATTGGTGGGCATATGGGCAGGTAGGGGTCAAAGTGGCTAGAATGCCAGTCCTGGCATCAGGAGGACCTAAGTTCAAATCTAGCCTCAGACATTACTTACTACCTGTGTGACCCTAGACAAGTCATTTAATCCTATTTGCTTCAGCTTCCTCATGTGTAAAATTTGCTGGAGAAGAAAATGGCAAACCACTTCAGGATCTTTGCCTAAAAAACCCAAACCCAAAAATGGAGTCGTGGAGAGTCAGACACAACTAAAACAGTTCAACAAGAATCAGTGCCTCTTTAGAAGGAAGTAGACAACTCCTGATTGGTTTTCAGAGTCTGGTGCTTCCTACAAGAAGGCTAAGACTCAGGAAGACAGGCTAGGATCTGAGGAAGCATCTCTCTGTACTGACCTTTAAATGAGAGCAATAGAACGCTCAGTCTTTTTGCCTTCTTTATTTGTAAACTGACTTTTTGAACTTCCCAGAGGCATGGTTGAAGGGATATTGATTAACCCTCCCCCACTCCATCCCGGAGTAACCTTGGACTTGGCCTGGAGAATATTGCCCAGAATACCAGGAGGAGCAATGCCATGAACCATCACTAGCAGCTATGAGAAGGAACCAACATGAACACAGTTATGATCCAGGGCCTGGAATGATAAAGGTGTTTGGAGTGTGAATCATAGACTCCGCTCTGCTGATCAAATGGGGGCTGAGAAGAAAGCCAGTGACAAACAACCCTTTTTTCTTCCTCCCTTCCCCCTTCTCCTCCACTGCAGGCAAAAGAGTTTTCCTAGGCCTAGTTAATCCCTTTACTTTCAGCTCCCTATTGTCCTGTTTGGCTGTTTGAAAAGGGCAGCAGAGTATTTGAGAGCATTGTTCTCCTAAATGTTCAGCATTACTACAGAGCTTTGAAAGTATGACAAAACTTGTTGGCCAACAAAACTCAAGCTATTCATTGGATTTTACTTAATGTGGATATGTGTGGAAATATATATGTATATATACACATATAGAACATATAGAAACTTTATTTAATTATATAAATATGTTATAAAATAAATATAAATACATCTTATTCTTATTATTATATTACTTAATGTGAATACACAAACATATATGAATGAAAGAGAGTTCCCTTTTAGGAGATAAGAGACATTTTGTCCAGTTAAGATGGCCTGGGGGCTGGAGCAGAGAGAAGAAAAGTGTAGAGATTGGAGTTAGCTTTTCCTAAGCTCAGAGAAACACTTAGAACCAAATAAGGATAAATGTTCTGAGATCGGTATCCTTTCCCTTTTGTGAAAGAAATCATGAACTCAGAAAGTCAATGGTCTGAGAGAGAACAGGTATTTTTTATTCTGAGAACCTTGGGAGGCTTGTCACTTTAGCAGACTTCCCAAGGCCCTTCAAAAACAAGTAACTTGCAAAGAGAGGAGGAGAAAGTCAAGGTGTCTTGCCTGAACAAAGAGAGCTTTAACTGAATATGTCCAGCCAGCAAAGCAATGCCATCAGGGCCTACATCTCTCAGGAGCTCCCCCCAGAGAGTTAAACACTTTTTTCCTGTTCAGAAAACAGAGCAGAGTACAGCAAATTAGATCTGTATTCTGTGCTGAGGGTAGGTTTTCGCATGAATGAACACAGTCACCTCTTCCCAGGAACTATCAGACAACGATTAATGGTGGCCTTTGGGGCAGAAAACATACATGCTTGCCCACACCTTTTGAATACAGCTCAGCAACAGGAGAATTGATAGTGGACATTCCCCGTCCAAAAGACAGCAGCAGCTGGCACAACGGTAAAAGTCAATATATGTGTGTAACCACATGGCCCAAGAAAAGAGTTCCCGAACCTCAATTTTCTGTGTGGAAGATAGATTTTGATTTCCTAAGGGATGAGATCTGAGAATCTAGCCTTGTAGCTAGGAAAGGAAGATGGTTTGGATAGTGCTGTCCTTGAAGGCTGTCTTGAGAGAAACCCTAAATTTGAGAGAATCCTGGAATCTGGCCTTTTAGTCACTGCCTTATACATAATTGGTGGGGGCCATCTGCAGTCGCCTGATCTATATCCGGCCACTGGATCCAGATGGCTCCGGAGGAGAAAGTGAGGCTGGTCACTTGGCACAGTCTTCCTTCACTTTATTCCAATTGACTTGCAGGTCATGGCATCATCTTCCTGATGTCATGGTCCTCTTTGAGAATGAAGGACAAGCAACAACAACAACAATATGCATGATTGGTACTTAATAAATATGAAATCAAAATGAAGTTTCCTTGATAGAGGGAACAAATCACAATAGAAATTAGACAGAGGGGGCCATAGAGCCAAAGAGGTTGTTTTTATAAATATTTGGATATTGTATTTATAATAATAAAATATTATGTATTATAAACCACTTGGACTTGTTAAAAAAAATGCCTCTCCAGGTTATCAGAGGGAATGAAGTGTTCCTGTTAAAAACAATTACAGAAGGATTTTAATGTGAAAAAAAAAAACTAAGAGAAAAAAAGGATCTGAAAAACCAGAGGAGAATCCTGACCTTTGTCAGGTGGTTGGAGGGTAAAAGAATGTCACACAGGAGAAAGAGAAGAAGAGCCAGGTGCTCTCTCCATCCCGCCATCAAGCTGCCCCCAACATGAACTTTTCAATGTAGCAGCTAGGTGGTACAGGGAGTGGATGAAAACTTGAATTCAAATCCTATTTCCTATACTAGTTATGTGAGCCTGGGCAAGTCTGCCTTGATTTCCTCATCAGTAGAATGGGACTGATGATAGCATCTATCTCCCGGGGTGGTTGTGAGCATAAAATGAGATCATACTTATTAACTATTTTGCAGACCTTAAAGTGCTGTAGAAACACCAGCTATTGTTATTTTTTAAGACAGAAATGTTGTTGTAATGAAAGAGATCATCATCTATTTAGTAGGTAAATTGTTCAAATTTTATTGCAAACAGCAGCAGCTGGGAGATACATGTTCTTTTCCAGGGCTTAGCACAGTGTCTGTCAGGTAGTAGGTACTTGATACATGCTGCTTGACTTAAAATAATTTTCAGAGAAGTGGATCTAGAAGCACCAGTCACACATGTAGCATATTCTCTGAAGCATTTATCCCAACTGCCGCTCACACACATGAGCTGGATCCCTGGAACGTAGCTACTACATCTCTTAAGGGCTCCAAGAACAGGTCTTACCAACTTCCTGTATAGTTGGAGAGGTGTATTTTCTAGAGCTGTAGATCATGGGCATTGGGCAGCTAGGTGGCACAGTGGTTAGACTGCTAGGCTTGGAATCAGGAAGACTTATCTTCCCAAGTTCAAATCTGGCCTCAGATACTTACTAGAGGTGTGATGCTGGGCAAATCATTTGACTCTATTGCCTCAATTTCCTCACCTGTAAAATAAACTGGAGAAGGAAATGACAAACTACTTTCATATCTTTGTAAAGAAAATCCCAAATGGGGTTAGGAAGAGTCAGACATGACTAAAAGAAGACTGAGCAAAAACAATAGATCATGAGCCCCCATCAGTGTGCTTTCTTCTAAGGTTATCACTTGAGAATCAATTTAGTCAGCCAGCCTTAAGTAGCTTTTATGAAAAGTATTTACTAGAGTGGTTCAGTAAGAACAGTTGTTACTAAACATTTTCCTTGCTAAAAGTCCATGACATAGTCTTGCACAGGTATATACCAAGTCTAGGAGAGAGTGGACTTTAGCTTAGAAAGTACATGTGACAAAGGAGAAACACAGCTATTAGTTGCTGGAAGGCCTTTGCTCCCCTCTGAGGAGGGCTCAAGAAGTTTCCACTAGTCAAAGTACAGCTCTGCTAATGAGCTCCTCCTGGTGCAGCCATGCATCCATGTCCAGTGAATTTCCTTAGCATCCAACACAGACACTACTTTCAGCTAATTTAGGGCTGCCACTAAGATTCTGATGCAAAGATGTAAAGTCCAATGTCCCCTTCTGGCCAAAGGGGTGAGGATGAGGAAGATATGTAGGCCAAGGCAACAGCACATTTGCTCTAATCTCTGGAAAAATGTTTGTTCTCAACTAGTTTGATATTTTATATGATATTTTATAGATGACCCCTGGAGTATGACCAAGTTTCCTCAGCCAATCCAACATGATTCCAATGCAAGATTCCTATATAACTTCCTAAGTGCCTAAGGACTTTTCACACTTGGACTAAAGCCTGTGGCTGTCATAAACTAAGGCCTATGTAGACTGTGGCTGTTGTAAACTAAGGCCTATGATGGAGACTGATTTGAGATTGTTTTCTCCTGGTTAAGGTACCTGGGTATCATCACTGAAAGTGTGGTAGTGTGATTAGCTTGATTTAGTCAATCAACCCCACCCTTATAGATGGTTATGGATATATGGAAGCTGAGTCAGGGATGGGAAGCTAGAAGACTTCAGTGAGGTCAGAAATAAGAAGAAGTTGCAAGGACATGTTCAATAGTCCTCTCAGAATACACAATCTTTAGAATTGACATTAAGGAAGAGAGGATTTTGGGACAAGATTATACAACTGCTCAAATATATGTATATTGGGTATATATATGGCTGCTTGCATGGGAGCAAATAGGGTAGGCAGAGTTATTCATGTTTCAGAAGGGATAGGATCCCATCTCTTGGCAGGAAACAATAGTCTTAGAAATCTAAGAAACCAAGTCTATAAGTGTGCAAAGTTTGCACACAACAATAAATTTGTTTTCTTCATCATAAAACAAATGAAACAAAGCAACAGACCCTCTCATTCTTTTCACAGAAAAAGTCCTTGTGCATTGAATTTGAGTATTGTCATTGTATAGAACATAAATTGGTAAAGAGTGGATTAGGCAGATTTTAGCTACAGATTTAAAATGTTTCCATGGCACAAAGAACAAAAAAATAGGACTCTTTATGAAGCCTTATTTTCTTTTTTGTCTGGTAGATAAAGGAAATACTATAGATATAATTTATCTAAGTATCTCATCTTACTCTTATGGAAAATATGATGAGATATGAGCTAGATGGTAGTATAGTTTTAATGGCCAGACCCAAAGAGAAGTCATTAGTACTTTGATAGCAACATAGAAAGAAATCTTGAGTGGTACACCCAAGGAATCTGTGTTTGGGTCTAAACTATTTAATGATTTTATTAATATGATTGGTAAATATGTAAATTACATGCTTATCAAATATGCTGATGACATTAAATGCTAGTGATAGCTAACACAGTGGGTGATACAGTGAAGATTCAAAAAGATCTTAGGCTGAAACTAATAAGATGAAATTTAATAAGGAAAATGTAAATTCTTACAATTGGGTTCAAAAAATCAATTTCATAAAAACAATAGGGGGAAAGTATTGCTGGACAATAGCTCATCTGAAAAAGATCTGTGGTTTCTGGTGGGTTGAAAGTACGATATGAGTCAACACTTTTACATGGCAGCCATGAAAGCAAATACCATCTTAGGCTGCATTAAGGGAAGTTTAGCGTTCAGGACCAGGGATAGTTCCACTGTATTGTACCCTGATCAGAACTCAACTGGAGTATTACTTAACAATTCTGGATGCAATATTTTGGGAAGAACAGTGATAAGTTAAAGAGTATCTAGAGGAAGGTAGTCAGGATGGTGAAGGGCCTCAAATTCATAAGAATTGGTTGAAAGAACCAAGGATGCTTAATCTGGGAAAAAGAAGATTTGAGGGGAGGCTTTGATAGCAATCTCCAAGTGTTTAAAAGATGGTAGGGACTTGAATTCCAGACTAAGGAGTTTTTGTCTTCTTTCTGCAATGCTAATTCCTACTAGTGACACTCAGGGCTAAATACTTAGAACTTCTGTGGTAAGACTTCTCAAATAAAAGAATCAAGATTCTCCCCTGAACATATTATAACAGAATCTGTTCCATGTTGTAAAATATATAATAGATAAAATCTAATAACCACACTTTCCCTCATTGTTGCTTTAAAGGCAATAAGCTTTTTGAAAAATAGTATAATTTTCTTGAATAGACCATTGTCTGGAAACTCTGCTAAAGTCTTTCTCTGATGCCTTGTTATGGCATGAAGGAGGCTTTGGGCTCTGGAAGGCCCTGCCAATAAAAACAAAAGTTCTGGAAGGTTTTACCAAGAGGGAAAAGTTTTGAGTTGGTTAGACTGTATGGGAGAGGGAGAGGAGAGGAGGGGAAGAGGGAAAGGGGGAAAAAGGGGAAGGGGAAAAGAAAGGAAGGCTTATGGGCTAAGGGAGAGGGAGGGGAAAGGAGATAGGGAAAGAGTGAAGGTGAAAGAGAGAGGAAGGGGAGAGGAGAAGGAGGACTGGAGAGGAAGAGGGAGGAGGAAGGAAAAGAAAAATGAGAAAGAGAAGAGAGGAGAGAAAGAAGGCATTTATTAAGCACTTACAAGGTGGCAAGAATGAATTTTAGAGGCAGCATGATGTAGCTGACCATGGAGTTAGGAGAAACTCTCCCTCTGATTCTTACTAGCTATGTGATGATGGGCAAATCACTTACCGTTTCTGAACCTCATCTTTCTTATCTACAAAATGGGATAATAACTTTAGTATCTACATTAAAGAATGGCTGTAGGTATAGCTTTTTGGGGGAAGGGTGTGATGAAGTACCTTTCAGGTGCAGTCCCTTCTGGATTTTACCAACCCCATCCTGCTACTGGCATGTCTATTTACTAATTTTCTCTCTCTCTAGGTTCAACCACTGCCTAGAATATTCTTGAGAATTACAAAAATTGCAGATACTGTCTCTCAGAGGTTCAGTCTCTAGCCCTCACCCTGGAGTAAAATCAAGGAACTCTCTTGTCCCATGGGCTAGCTTCCCCTCTCTCAGTCTCAGACTATAAATGTATAGGCTGAGACAAAATCTCTGCTAACGACCACGTAATTCATTTGCTGTATCAAGTAACATAAAAACAGAGATAAACATTCAAACATCCTTCTAGCTGGTCTGAGGGGTTTTACTGAAGAAAAAAAATGAGATTTAAAGGCTACTAAAAACAGCAGGAAGAAAAAAGCTGTCAATTTGTCTTCACAGTCACCGACTTTCACATCTTCCACAATTTCTAGGGGGCCTGCTATCGGCTCCTGTCCACACTTGCCATGTGCTAGTCTTCTCTCCTCTTGGTCTCTTGTCTTGCAGATTCATTCACTCACAGCTCACTCTTGCATCTCTCCCTCCCCTTCCTAACTCCTCAAAACTTGGAAAGACTCTTTTCTTCGAGGTCACTGGAACCCCCAAACAATTCAACTCCCTTATATGCCTTCGAACAGTGTAGTCCAAGGACTCTATCTTCTCAGGAAAGTCCTCCAAAGAAAGTCTCTATGATCCTGGACAGGTCTAGCAAAATCTCTGCAAGTTGGGACTACATAATGAGACAGTGGTTGGAAAAGTATGTGTAAACCTTTAACTTCTGTGTAACTGGCAGGTATCGTTATCAGCTGTTATTTTTATTTTAAACCAGGACAATTCTCAAAGATTGTCATCTGAGTCATAAAAGAATTAAGATTACTTTGGTAAAGGGAGTATACACACTAGTGAAATCTCAGATCCTTGAAGGATCCTCAGATCCTCCAAAAGGGGGAGATACTGTTAGGCTTTATAATAATAATAAATTATATTAATAAAAATTAACACTATAGTAATAATATTATATATTAATAACATATTTACACAGCACTTTAAGTTTTATAAAGTCATGTGTATATACATATATATGTATGTATATATTTGACATTCACAACAACCCTGTGAGGCAGATGTCATTATTCTCATCCCTATCTTCTAGATGAGGGAACTGTGACTCAGAGAGATTTAAAAAAACAAACTTGCTCATGAGCACATACTTAGCAAGGCTGGATTTGAACACAGAACTCCTAATGCCAAGTTCCACACTCCTTCTGCTACATTCCACTGTCTCACCTTATTTTTCCTCTTTCATAGCTGACAAGGCGCCACAGGGTTTGAATGGGGTGAAAATCCACAACTCCAGTTCTTCTGGTGAGATGGGAGACCACCAGGCCTTATCCCCTGCCCTATTACTACCTCTGAATATTCTCCAGGCATTACAATCTGCCATTCCTCTTTTCTCTGTGGTCCCCTGGCAATGTCATCTTAACCACTTTAAAAAATCTAGTGGAGCTATGAACTGATCCAGCCATTCTAGAGAGCAATTTGGAACTATGCCCAAAGGGCGATAAAAAGTGCATAATCTTTGACCCAGCAATACTACTTCTAGGGCTGTATCCCGAAGAGATCATACAAGTGGGAAAAGGACCCTTATGTAAAAAAATATTTATAGCAGTTCTTTTTGTGGTGGCAAAGAATTGGAAATCAAAGAGATGCCCATCAATTGGGAAATGGCTGAACAAGTTGTGGTATATGAATGTAATGGAATACTATTGTGCTATAAGAAATGAAGAGCAAACGGACTTCATCATAACCTGGAAAGACTTATATGAACTGATGCTGAGTGAAGGAAGCAGAGCCAGGAGAACATTGTACATGATTACAGACACATGGTATCTCTGCTGACTAACTTTGATAGACTTGGCTATTCTCAGCAATTCAAGGTTCAAAGACAGCTCAGAAAGAGTCATGATGGAAAAAGCTATGCACATCAAAAGAAGGAATTACAGAGTCTGGATGCAGATTGAGGCAAAATGTTTGCTCTTGTTTTTGTTTCTGTTTTGTTTCTTCTTTCTCCTGGTTCATTCCATTGGTTATAATTCTTCTTTACAACTTAACTATTGTGAAAATATGTTTAGTGTGAAGGTATATATGGAACCCATATTGGCTTGCACGCCATCTTGGGTGGGGAGAGGGGAGAGGGAGGGGAAGAAAATTTGAAACTAAAAAACTTGAGAAACTGAATGCTGTAAACAAAAAATGAATAAATAAATTTAAAAGAAAAAAAATCTAAGGACCTCTGGGCCTTGCCATCTGCCGTGGGGCATGACTTTCTTTTATGTATTATCTCCCCCAATTAAAATGTGAACTCTTTGAGAATAAGGACTGTTTCTATTTGTATCCCCAGCACATACTTGACACATAGTAAGCACTTTGCCATTCATTCATCTATCCATCCTTACAAAAGCTCCTTGAAGCAGAGAAGCAAGATATTATTTCTAGTATGGATAAGGGCAGGGATTCACTATATGATTCCATTAGTATAGGGAACTTCCAGGTGAGGAAACTCCTTCTACAAGTGAGGTCAGCACCTTCTTCACAACTTAGTCTTCGAGATTTGTCTAGAGCACAAAGAGGTTAAGTTACTTGCCTAGTGTTGCACAGCCACTGTGCGTCAGTACCAGCTATGCATTGACTCTACGTTATCCCCATTATACAGATGAGGGAACAGATCTGGAGAGCTTAAGTGACTTACTGAAGGTGATTCAACTGGCAAGTGGCTGAATCTGGACTTAGAGCCCTTATTTCCTATCTTCCAGTCTAGTCTAGTATTGTCTGCTTCTTTCTGATCTCTGAGCCTGGGCCACCAAGGTGTATTCCTTCATTTCACAATATTTCTTGGACTCCTGTTATGCATTAGTCATTATGATAAGCATTGCAAAATAGTGACAACCACCACAACAGTAAGAATAGCACCTCACCTGTTTTTGGAGGGGGCGAGGCAGGGCAATTGGCGTTAAGTGACTTGTGTGTCAAGTGTCTGAGGTCAGATTTGAACTCAGGTCCTCCTGACTCCAGAGCCGGTGTTCCACTCACTACACCACCTAGCTGCCCCTAGCACCTCACATTTCTAGAGCATTTTAAGGGGTACCAAGGTGGGGAAGAAAATAAGCATTTATTAAGCACCTACTAGATGCTAGGGACTATGCTAAGCAGCTTTACAAATACTATCTCACTTGATCCCTGCAACAACCCTATTAGGTAAGTGCTGCTATTATCCTCATTTTACAACTAGGGAAACAGAGGCAAATGGCGATTAAGTGATTTAGCCAGAGTCACACAGCTAGGAAGTATCTGAGGCTGGATTTGAACTCAGGTCTTTGTGACTCCAGGCCCAGTGCACTATCCACTGAGCCACCTGGCTGTCAAGCACCTTCCTCCCAACTACCCTGAGAGACAGGTGGTACAAGTATAATCCCCATTTTATAGATGAGGAAATTGAGGCTCAGGGAGATTAATCCAATCAGCTAACGCCTCCTTCCTAGGGCTTTTATGAGGATCAAATAAGATAATAACTGTACATAGTGCCTGGCACACAGTAGGTGCTTAATAAATGCTGGTGCTGGTGGTGATGGTGACGACAATGATGCTGATGATACTGCAGCCAGGACATGATAGATCACAAACTGCAGTTTCAGCAGTACAAAGTTGCTCGAGACCCCTGGGTCAGACACCCTGCGGTTAGGATGCAAACCCACCAGAATTTATTTATGATGACAATTTAGGGCAGCAGACCAATTCCTTCTGCATTCCAGGGAGACGCTGTAAATGATCATGATTGCTGCTGAGTCTCAGCACAGCTGCGTAAACCAGGGTGCCCTCTTGCCTACTATGTCACTCGAGGCCAGCCCAGGCACCGCCTAGCTGTGGTCTAGCTCCTTTGCACTCAGTTGGCTCTGGGGAGAGGAAGGACGTGTCCTCCCAAAATGTCCAAGAAGCTTTTTGCCATTGTTCTGTGTTCTGGTCAGATTCTTTCAACCTTGAAAGTGGAAGGCTGTTAAAAATGAAGCACTCAGGGAGTCTGGCTGATTCTGTGTCTACATCGAGTCATGACTTTGATTTTAAAATGCAGCCACTCCGCTGGCTCACTCATGACTGCCATTCTTTTGGTCAAGGGCTGGATATGGGCATTATTAATGATTTCCCATGACATTGTGGCTCAGTATCCCCTTATATTGCTCAAATGCCACACGTGAGAAGAGCATTCCCTCCTTCTTCAAGTGTCCTTCCTACAGAGTGGCCTCAAGGGAAACCAATTCAATTCAGTTTGATACAACAAGCATTTATTAAGTTACCTACTATGTGCTTGAAATACAAAGACAAACAACAAAACAGCCTGCACCTTCAGGGAGCTTACATTTTCTTGAAGGAGAGGAATATAACATGTGCATAAGCAAGTAAATACAAAACAATTTCTAGAGGAAGGGGGTTCTAATAAAGGGGTTGGGGAGGTCAGAAAATGGCTCCCTTGAGGTGGCTCTTAAGCTGTGCTTTGAACAGATTATAGAAAGCCAAGAGAAGAAGGGATAACCCTAAGACTTGGGGGATTGAAGGGGAATTGGCAAAGTACAGTTAACAGGCTCAATTGACTAGAGTACACGGAGGGAAATGTTATGAAAGAAGACTAGACAAGGAGATGGGAGATTGGGGAGCACTTTAAATGTCAGGATGACAAGTCTGGGTTTTATCCTGGAGGAAAATGTTGGTGATTTTTTAGTGCCAGATGGGAAGGGGTAGGATCATGGTCAGATCCATGTTTTAGGAATATCAATGTGGCAACTATAGAGAGGATGGATGAGAGAAGGGAGAGAAAAGAAGTGGGAAAACCAATTTGAGAGCTATTGCAATGGTTCAGGTCAGAGCAATGAGGTTGTGAAATAATGTCAAGGCTGTGTGAGCGTTGAGAAGTCAATGGAGGTAAAAGATACTGGGGAAGTGGAATCAATACCACTTGGCAGCTGATTGTGGAGGAAGTGCGAGCAGAAGGAGAGAAGGATGGCACTAAGGTTATAAATGTGACTGACTAGAAAAAAAGCACTACTGTCAACAGAAACAGCGAAGTTCGGAGAAGGGATGGGCTTGGGGAAAATCATCCTGAGGGCCATTTTGGACATGTTGAATTTGGAGTCAGGATATCCAGGTGGAGCTGTCACTGGTCCTAGAGTTATGATAAGTCCCACCTTTCCTAATTACTTGGATATTCAAGGAATATTACTTATTATAATAGCTGATACTTATAGAAAGAACTTTTAAGGTTTATACCCTTGTTTCATTTTATCCTCATAGCTGTCTTAGGAGGTAAATGAGTCTCAGATAAAATAAAATGATTTGATGAGGGTCAAACTGCTGCTAAGTCTCGGAGGCAGGATTTGAACCAGTCTTGCTTCTATCTGCTCGCCACTCCTGTATGCTGCCTCTTCTATGACCTGGGCTGGCCAGCATCAGGTACAGTAGTGTCAAGAGAAGGTAAACATCCCTAGAGGGATTCTCTTATGGAAATCTTAATTAGGCATCCATCATTTGGCTAATCTCACCCAGTGGTTTTCACACAGGAGGAAATGGGCCATAGGAAACGAATTCAGTGTCCACAACAATACCCAGTTCTTCCAGAGCCCAGAGCATAACAAGGCAAGCCCCAGGCTCTGTTGTTACTGTAGGAAGACTATTTATACAGTCCTGATGATTCCCGGGCTCACACAGGCACAATACAAAGATTTACAAGAGCAGTCTTGCACAGCAGACCTCTTTCCGCCAACCAGCACTTCCCCTTCTCTCTAGAGGGTGGCTGACTGATTGGATGCTGGCAGACGAGATGAGGCTGAACATTCTGTTAAAGGGGGAAGAAAAAAGTAAACCCCAAACATCCAGATCAGCAGGAAAGGGAAGCTAAGTGCTTAATACTCCCTCAGGGCTACCATTTCTCAGGCTGTGGCTCAACCCAAAGACCCAGGGACCAGGCTCCTTTGTCCAGCTGTTGTTACTGACAGGAAAGGAGGAAATCAGAGAGACTATCGCCTGTGCAGAGCTAGCTGGTAATGCCAGCAGCCCAGCCCCAGGGATCACTTGCCAACAGACTCTCTTGGACACAGATATGCTGACATGAGTCCAGCCCTGGAGGTTTGGATGCAATCCAGGTCGGGGCCCTGGGGAGCACTAATTTGTGCATTTCAACAACGTCTGGTGGACAACCAGCCACACAAACCCTTCTCCTTGTGATCCCATGATCTCTCCAGTCCAGGCAACTCTCTCTCTCTTTTTTCCTGCTAATGAACACAGGCCTAGTCCCAGGAAACCCCATTCACCAGTCTACCTTTGTGTAGTGGCTGCAAGGGCCTGACACACTTGCTGGTAAAAGGACCACCACCAGTTGAGTCCTGCTCATTTGGCTTCCTTCTGCCAAATTTAGGTTGGGGGGAGGGCAAGGTGGAACTCTAGGAAGCTCACCTAGCTTTCTTCACCCATTAGCCCCCTTCCTATAAAGAAAAACTCCTGGTCAGGTTTGCTGTTTCCAAGTCAATTGAATACTGGGATTCCCCATGGGATCAAGGAGGGTGGGTGATGGTGGGGAAAGCCACTGAGCAGAGCTCCAACTCTGATCCACTGGGAGGGCACCATGCCTCACTAAACCTTACAGAGACCTCATGTGAATCTGGCCGCACTTACTGCGGGGAAATTCATTGGCTCCAGCTCCTTGTCAACACCCACTCATTCATCCACACGCAGGTGTTCAAAAAACGCTAGCTCAGGCAGCCCTGCTCTAGTGCAGGTTGGGGGGGTGGGGTATGGGGGTGTGTGGACGGGACTCCCCGGCTAATGGAGAAGGAACAAGTACAGCCCTGGGCCGGCTTAGACCAAATCCCTCCTTTTACTCCCTTTTATCTACAAAGAGCAAAAAATAACTCAGAAGCTATAAACAGAAGCACTTAGATCCCTAGAGCCTTTTACACATGAAGGTTTACAATTTTCTTTCTTTCTTAGCCTGGAATGAGAAAAACAAGGGAAGGGTTATTCTCCCCTTTTAATACATGAGGTAACTGAGGGTCAGAAAGAATAAATGATTTGTCCATCCACTGCTCCTGGTGGAATTGACCTCATTCATAAAGAGGCCAGCTTCCCTCTGAGAATAGAGGATTTTCCTCTGTTGCTCCCCACTCGTTAGACAAGGGCAGGATCCAATGTGACTCAGAGCCGTCTGAGACTCTCAGAGTGGAGACCTAACTTATGGTCATCTTTGGGCGAGGGCAGATGGCACAAACATCTCTGCTGGGTGAGGAAAGCGTCGTTGCCCCAAGTGATGGAGTGGGCATCGGGGCCCTGAGTACAAATCCCGGCCCCTCCATCTGCTACCTAGGTGACCAAGGGCAATCCATTTCTCTTTTCCAGACCTCAGTTTCTTCACCTGTAAAATGAGAGGATAGGACAAAGTGACCTCTGAGGTGCCTTCCAGTTCTAAAATCCTCTAAGTGCACCCCTCAACTGAGGGAAGGAGTCCATCTTACAAGGAAGGGACCAATGCAAGGGAGTTCTATGACTTGACTCCATTAGTACCGTGTCTTTTACTAGGTAAGGCAGTGTGGGGAAGAAATTGTAGTGAGGAACATGAAGAGCCAGCCGCACCTCCCACCCTCCATCCCCAACTCACGAGGGATCACAGAATCTCAGAATTGGAAAGGATATCAGAGACCACCTAGGCCAACCCATAATTGAACAAGAATCCTCCCCACACCATCCCACAAGGGGTCATCCAGTCTCTGCTCAAAGCCCTCCAGAGAAATGAAAGCTGTACTCCCTTACAAGGCAACCTCTTCTACTTTGCATACATCTAATTGGCTGGAAGTTTTTCTTACACTGAATGCAAATCATTCTTTGCAAATTCTTTTCTGGCTTTTCCAGAGCCAGCTCTCCTGGGTAAAACTCATGCTGGGGTAACCAGCATGTACTTTGAAGCACTCAGGGTGGAAGTTTCACATTAAATTCTATCCCCTTGCCTAGAGTATACATGGGATGACAGGATTTTAGATCTGGAAGGGAACCTAATTAAGGGGTCAGGCAAGTCCCCCACTTTCCAGGTGAGGAGGCTGAGGCCTAGAGAGGTCAGCAGCAGATCTGTGGTCTCAGCCAAGACTCCTTAGTTCACCATTGACAGACAATCTGAATAATCCTGAGGCTCAGCTTCAGCCTTCCTGCCTTCCTCTCATCCAGGCCTGGTTATTATTTAAATTCACTTAGGAAACAGTTCTGACAGCTCTGATCATGGCCCTGGAAGTTCTCTATTTAATCGGAACAATGAAGTGTCAAAGACAGGAACAAGAAGGAGAAAAAAGGCATCGCAGACCCAGGGGAGTCTGGTAGGGCTCTCCTTCTCAAGTCCATGCCTTGACTTTGCTAAATCGGATTTTTTTTCTGGTCCAAGAGGAAGTTAGATTCATTTGTTATTTCCAATTCATTCCTCACTCCTTTCAGGTAGCAGAGCAGTCCCAGGCAGCCTCTTCTGACCTCGTCCTTGCCTTGTTAAATAGGAGGCCTCCTGGGGAAATGGGCAAGGGGAGGAAGGGAATGGTGAGGGTCCAGAGAGAGACAAGAAATGGAGACTGCAAGAAAGCGGCACGAGCAGAGAAAATACACCGCCAAGACTGACTGCCATGAAGTCAGGAGGTGACTGTGTCCAAGGAGCTCCACTTTGTTGGTGAGCAAGCAGAAAGAGCCCTAGGTTTGAAGTGTGAAGTCCTGGAAACTAATCCGAGTGCTGTGTGTGTGTGTGTGTGTGTGTGTGTGTGTGTGTGTGTGTGTATGCATATATGTGTGTATATTCGTGTGTGTGTGTGTATGCACGTGTGTGTGTGTGTGTGTGTGTGTGTGTCACCATGGGCCAATCACTCCCCTCCTCTGAAGCACAATTCTATCCCCGTAATACAATGATAACAATACTAATAATAATGCCAAATTCATTTCGTTTTTGTAACCACCTTGTGAGGTATTTTATCGCCATTTCACAGATGAGGAAACTGAGGCTTAGCGAGGCTAGGCCAGCATGGCACAGCTAGAGAGCACCCGAGGCAGCATTTGAACTCAGGTTTGTCCCGACTCCGGGTCACGTGCTGTACACCCCCCCCCCCCGTACCACCTAGCTGGGTTGTGTAGATCATCTCCAAAGTCCCTTCCATCTATAATCTTAGGATAGATTCAAATAAAAGGGCTTTGAAAGTGCCTCTCTCAAGAATCTTGAAGCCTCTAATTCATTTAGAGTGGTCCATCCTCTACATTTCCCTGATGCAGTGAATAGAGTAGTTGCCTTGAAGTCTGAATGACCTGAGTTCAAATTCTGCCTCAGACATTCACTAGCTGTACAATCCCCTTCAGCCTCAGTTTCTTCACCTACAAAGTGGGGATTATAATGGCACCTGCTTCCCAGGGTCGTTGTGGAGATCAGATAGATAATACCTGCAAAGTGCTTAGCAAACCTTAAAGCACGATGTAAATCCTGGCTATTATTCCTCCAAAAGGTGACTGCTGTCACAATTGGGGTTAAGTGACTTACCCAAGATCACTAGTAAGTGTCTGAGGGCAAATTTGAACTCAGGGCCCCCTGACTCCAGGGCCTGCGCTCTATCCATTGCGCCCCCTAGCTGCCCCAGGTAACTGCTGTCTTAAAGAATACCATTCAAAAAATGTCACCCAGTTGGGCCCTCCAGCTTCCAACCACCCACATCTTAACAAGCTGATAAGGCAAACAAACAAACAAACTTGTTTATTCCCCTCTATGTAGCTTTGGGTACCCTAGACATCAGCAATGAGCAGAGCCCAACAGATGGCCGGGAGCAGCCAGCATAAGGGGCTGCGCCAGGTGCAGGTGCACAGAATCGCTCTGGCCAGGGCGTGGGGGAATCAGAGAGACAGAGAAGCCTCCTGGGGCCTCCAGGGGACAATGGAAGGACAATTGCAAAAGCAGAGGAAAAGAGAGTGCGTTTCCCCACCATCTGAGTCCTTCTGGCTGAATCCCCAAAGCTCAGAGGTCTCTGTTTTCTTTGAATGCCAAGTTCAGTCAGAATACCGGAGAGTGGCTTGCCACAATCCTGGGGGAAAGGGGGAGGAAAGGCTGCCTCCACCGTTGCTTGGAATGTCCCTGTCCCTCTGTGTCAGCTGTTCAATGCCAATGCACAAAAGTGGGATATCTGGTGGGGATGGCATCAGCTCTTCTGAGAGAGGAGATTTTTTTTTATGCTCCTGCCATTCTAGGGTCTTGATTTTGGTTTTTGTTTTTTTTGGAAGGGGGAAGGCAAGGCAATTGTGGTTAAGTGACTTGCCCAAGGTCACACGGCTAGTGAGTGTGTCAAGCATCGGAGTCCAGATTTGAACTCAGGTCCTCCTGACTCTGGGGCTGGTGTTCTACTCATGCACCACCTAGCTGCTCCCATTCTAGGGTCTTTGATTCAAAGCAGAAAAGTAGTTAGAGGTCATTTAACTCTCTCATTTTACAGATAAGGAAACTGAGACCCAGTTGTAGGTACTTGGATTTGAAGCCAGGTCTCCTGACTCCTTTTGCTTTACACTGCCTCCATCAGGAGACATCTTCTTCTGTTAGTCCTGTGCTTCCTGTTTTCAGTTTGCTGGAGGACTGAGTGTCATCCTGTGATATTGCCGTAACCTTTGTCCTCGTTCCAGGTTTTCTTGGTAAGATCCTGGGAAGGCGGAAAATGTTGACTTCACACAGATTTAGAGCTCAGAGCCTAAATATTTGTCCAATTCTCCTCATTTTATAAATGAGGAAATGGAGATGCAGAGAGGTTAAATAATTTATCCAAGGTTCCACAGCCAGCAAGTGGCAGAATCTGGATTGGAACCCAGGTCTGATAACTCCAAACCGAAGACTTCATCACAAAGCCACTCACATCTGTATACTTGTTGTTTCTAGGAAAATCCAAACTCTTTTAGGGCAGGGACTATTGTGCTTTTGTCATTGTATGCCCAGGGCCTACCCCAGTGCTGGGCACATTGTCTGCTCTTCAGTCATGCCGGACTCTTCATGACCCCATGGACCATACTGTGTATAAGGTTTTCTTGGCAAAGATACTGGAATGGTTTGCCCTTTCCTTCTCCAGTGGATTAAGGCAAACAGAGGTTAAGTGACTTTCCAGGGCCACATAGCTAGTAAGTGTCTAAGGCTAGATTTGAACTCAGGTCTTCCTGACTCCAGACCCAGCACTCTATCCTCTTAGCTACCTCACTACACTTCCTCCAGTAACATGAGTGAGGAGAGGCATGGAGTCCCAGTAGCCAGGGATAACCCTTGGGCACATAGTAGGCACTTCATAACTTCTTGGGTTGGATTTGAATTGAATTGAAAGGGGACATGGTTGGAATGAAAAATTGAGCTGAGTAGACATCAGTATTACCATACAGACAACACACAATGCACTTTATGGTAGGAAGACAAGTCAGTGATCATCTCACTTATCCTAGATCACTCGTAGGTTCAAACAGAATCTTTGATTTGAACTGCTCAGAACCTACCCTCACCCCTTCCACATTAGGTCTGACCTAGACATGAAAATGAGCTAATCATTTTCATCATCGTCATCGTCGTCATCGTCACCATCATCATCGTCATCGTCATCATCATCATTCCTGCCCTGGGTACCTCATGCTAGTAGAGTGACTCAGAGGAGAGAACCTTGGATTGGTAAACAGAAGACCTGTATTCCAATCCTCACATCAATCAACCAACAATCACCCCATCAACAAGCATTTATTAAGTACCTACTAGACCTCAGTTTCTGTCCAATGAGCAGGAAGGATTACTTGATGTCCCTTCCAGATCTAAATCTAGAATCTGTCGTGGTCCAATGGACCTGTAAAGGGTACAGTCGAGAGATCCCTACCCCTGGTGGACTTCACAACCTGTCCCCCAGCCTTTCCTCCTGTGTGATTCTTGTTCATGTCTTTCCATAAATCTTCCACAGATCTATTTAGTGCCCTGGTTCTTTTTAATACTTTGTGGATACAAGTGCCATGCTTTGGCTCTCCATCCATTGTCATGCCCTACTCTTGAAACATGAACCTCACACTGGACCCTCCCATCATGCTTTTGTCTTTTAAGCTGCTTTGCCTGTCCTGACAATAGGCATACTTGTGCCTGCTCTGTATCTTTCAATGGAAATACCCTTGGGGGTGAGTTCACCTGCAGTCCACACTTCTTCAACAAGAACCACAGCCATTGGAAGGACTAAGAAAACAAAATATTTACTGCTTTTTGAAGTTATAATGGAAGGAGAGGAGGAGGACTGTCCATCAAGAAGAAGGCTATTCCTAATAAGATGGAACAGGAACTGAAAGAAAAGAGAATGTAAGCTTTTTGAGGGCAGAGGCTGCATGGTTTTTGTCTTTGTATCCCCAGCATGGAGCACAGGGACTGGCCCGTGATAGGTGTTTAATGCACATTTGTTGATAGGTTGGCTGTTGTTGGTTGATTCAGCTGACCTGCCCCAAGTCCCTCGCTGGTGGAGAGCTGAAGGGTCTTTGACTTAATGACTGCCTTGGGTCATATATTTATTTAGCATTGGGAGGCACCTCAAAGGCTACATAGTCCACACTTATTTTATAGATGAAGAAACTGACATCTGGCTAGGTGAAGTGATTTATTTAAGGTGATACAGAGAGTAAGTGGCTGGGCCTAGATTTGAAACTAGGCCATCTGACTGAAAATCCTGTACCCTTCCCACTGCATCTCAATGCCCCCGTGCAAACGAATATGCAGTCATTCTCATACAGGTGAATGTCCTGATTACATAATTACATTTATTCCAATAACATGAGTGGGAATAGGTATGGAGTTCCAATATCCAGGGATCACCTCCAATCAGCCAAGTGTAATTAAAGGTCTTGCATGAAATCCAAACATCCCTGAGGTTTCACTTCAGACTCTCCAAATTGGCAAAGATGACAAAAGATGGGAATAGTTAATGTTGGAGGAAGCTGTGAGAAGCAAGGGACACTAGTGCATTGTTGGTGGAACTGTGAACCAGTGGAACCATTTTGGAAAACCATTTGGAATTATGCAAATTAAGTGACTAAAATGTCCATCTCCTTTGGTCCAGAGACTCTGCTATTAGATTTTATCCCAAAGAGACCATTGATAAGAAAAAAAATCCCCACATACACCAAAATGTTTGTAGCAGGACTTTTTATGATAGCAAAGAATTGGAAACATTCCCTACTGATTGGGGAATGACTAAACAAATCGTAGTACATGAACGTAGAGGAATATTACTGTGCTGTCAGAAGTGATAAATATGATGAATACAGAGAAGCATGGGAAGATTTCCATGAACTGATGCCAAGTGAAATAAACAGATCCAAGAAAACAACATACACAGTGTACATTTACAACAATGTATATTTACAGCAACGTAAATGGAAAGAATCACAAGAAACCAAAAGGGAATATAATTAAAAAAAAACATAATAAATACATACCATACAATACAATGTAATATAATATACAACATTATAATATATACTATATAATATACAATATATAATAATATACAATAAAAACATAAAATAAATATATAATTTAAAAAACAAACATGGCCCGAAGAGAAGACACTTTGACCTCACTGCTTTGCAGAGGTGGGAGGTTCTCAAGTGTTGTCCATTGCACATATTCTTAGACTTTTTTAATGTTTTGATCAGTTGGGATGATCTTTTCTTCCTCCTCTTCCTCCTCCTCCTCCTCCTCTTCCTCCTTTTTCTTCAAAGTACTATTTGTTATATGGGTTGGCTCCCAAGGAAGGAGAGGGAGAAGGATACTGGGGAAAGCTGTGGTGATGTACAAAGCCAAAAGACATCAATGATACTTCTTTACGGGGGTCTTGCATGGTATTTGCCTAGTTATCTGGTACATGAACACCTGGGGACTTCGCCTTTGTGCCATTATGTCATTTGGAATGACAAGCCATTACCGTTAGTCCCATTGCCGGACTAGTCATAGAAGGGCAGCAACTCTCCAAATGAAGGTCTGAGATCCTTGAAGGCTAAGGAATGATGTCAGATACTCAGAGGTGGCAAATTCTATAGGGAAAGGGACTGGCAAGAAGAGAGCCAGGAGGAGATTCTCTGAAGGGAAAGGATCAGGGACTTCTTTGGTGCAGAATTAAGGCTATCAAATAGATATAGAATCTACAAAAACAAAGAAAAGGAGTACAGTGAAGAGAACATGAGCCAAACCTGAATGTCATTACACTCTCTTTAGTTTGGGCGGGAAATATAGATCCCTTCTCTTCTTGTACCAGAGCCCCCCTCCCACTTTTTTTTTAATCACTCACTTCCCAAAGAGTTCTCTGCTCAACCCATCCCCACCCCCAACTTTCTCTTTAACAAATAAATACATTCCAGCAAAACAAATTAGTACACTAGGCCCTAGAGTCAGGCAATTTGGGATTCAATTCTATCTCTGACTTTAAGTAAATCCACTTAACTTCCCTGGGCCTCAGTTTCCTCATCTGTAAAATGAACGTAAGGGCTGGACTACATGGCCTTTGCAGTTTCTTCTAGCTGTGTATCTACAGTCCTGTGATATGTGTCTGAATATGTATGCCTTGATAGTCCACCCACTCTCTGCCAAGAGGTGGGAGGCGTGTTTTGCCATCCTCTGATGCCAAAATTGGTTGGTACACTGATCAGAGTTCTAGAAATTTTACAGCGCTATGGCTGTGGGGTAAATTATTCTCTTGGTTCTGCTTGCCTGACTCTGCATCGGTTCATACAATCCTTCCCAAGTTTGCCCAGAATCCCTTTCCAATCCTTTCCTCCATAGATGGAACATTAACTATCTTATTGTTTTAAGCAGCATCATTCTAAGCTCAGTTGAATTGGGATGCCAACTTAGACCAAATGGGGTCCACCTGGAAAGCTCAGTATACTGAGGCAGGCAGAGAGCTCTGTGGAATGGGGAGGTTCCTCTCTGTGGGTGGGTCAGTGTGCTGGGTGACTGTCCAGTGACATTGACACGGGGCTTAGGTTTGGCTCCACACTGGGCTTGGAAGGGCTAACTTGAGCATCGGTCATCTGCAGATGTGCTCATTTCACTGGCCAGAGAGATGTGGGGACCTTGCAAGCAGATGAGAGTGACTGGGAAGCAGACCAATCCCTTCTGCCCAGCTGAACTCTGCTGGAACTCATCCCTTTTAGAGAAAACATCTACATGAACCAGTCTGGCAGCATTCAGCTGCCATCTTCCTGCCTCAGATGTATTCAATTAAGAAAAAAATGACTAGGGATTTGGGGTTTTTCCACAGATTCTTTTCTCAGGGTCCCTCGGCTGCTTCCCACATTGTCTCCCTGAAAAGCTAGCTTCCAGCCCTGCCTGATCCCCACCAGCCACCCAATTCAATTACTAGAGGCTTTACAATGATTTCCGCTCTGATGTCAGAGATCCAGGAATAGTGAGGTCAGAAGCCAACCACAGACAATGAGGAAAAATATGCACATACAGTGGAAAGGGTTTGGAACGTGAATTATTAAATCAGGGAAGGATGAAAAACACCATAAAGCATGGCCCCAGGGACTAATAAAACATACTAAGAGACCTGCAGGAGATAGCCCCGGTCTTTCCCTTCCAAAATAGAATACTTACCACATTACTGGTAAACGATAGTGAACTTCAAACATGTGAATTCCATTTAAAGAAGACAGTACAATGTCTGTGTCTTTTTATAGTCTCTTCCTATCATTAATGCTCAACTTAGCATAACTTCCAAGAAACCTCGAATGAATTTTCCCTGCTAGCTTCTGTCTTTCTCTTTCTTAGGCAACAAAAGAACAATTGGTTTCTCAGTTCTTTAGAGTCTAAACCTGAATGCCTGTTGCAGGCATACTTACCTCTTCTCCTGTATTACAAAGATAGGTCTTACAAGTAACATACTTTTTTTGACTTCTATGTTTCCAAAGCTAAAATTAACATGCACACTCAGGACTGAGCACCAGACCAAGCCATCTTCTTCTGGGATAAGGGAGACACTGTGCATGGGATGAATACATTGAATCTATCGATGATCATGGTCATGCTTTTGATGCTCAAGTACTACCTACAAGGGTGTGGCAGATCCCCCAAAATGTACCAAGAACAGTGAGGAAGGCAGAAGAACAAGTTGGCCTTCAGGGGGAATATGGAAAGAGGTGACCTGAGGTTGAAGGGGCAAAAGGGAAAATAGAATCTCTTTTCCATTTTCTTCACCTTTCCCACCCTTCAGTCTCATTCTGGTAGCTAGGTCTCTGAGCTTATTTAAAGAGCATGGGATCCATCAAGTCAGGCTAGGGAACAATATGGTGGAACTGAAATGAGATTTTTAGTTTTCTTTCCGAAGGATAATGGATTGTTTCTAGGATTTTGGACCTCTACATCCAATCAATCCATAAGCATTTATCAAGTACTTACCATGTGTTACACACCATTCTAGACAGAGGAGATATAGGGACAAAAGACCAAAGTGTCTCCTCTCAAGGAGTGGACATTCTAATGGGGGAGACAAAATGTTTATACATAGGTATATGCAATAGAGTTACATGGTAACCTTGTACAGGAAGACAGGCTCTGGGAAGAAGGAGAAAGGATTCCTGCAGAAGGTGGCCTTTGGACAAAGTCTTGGAAGAAACTAGGGACTCTAAGAGGCAGACATGAGAAGGAAGAGTAATCTAGACATGGAGGATGGGGTGTCATGGATGATGAACTGTGTGCATAAAGAGGAACAGTGCGTATTAAGGTTGGAAAGCTAAGATGGGGACAGATTGTGAAGTTTTAAATGCCAGGAGTTTAATTTTTTAAATTTTTTTTTGGAAGGGGGAAGGCAGGACAATTAGGGTTAAGTGACTTGCCAAAAGTCACACAGCTAGTAAGTGTGTTAAGTGTCTGAGGCCAGATTTGTACTCAGGTCCTCCTGACTCCAGGGCCGGTGCTCTACTCACTGCGCCACCCAGCTGCCCCCTAAATGCCAAGAGTTTATATTTGCTATTAAGGGTCTATAGTTGCCGCTGCAGTTTGTTGAATGAATGAAAAATATTTGCTAAATACCTCCTATGTGCCGGCACTGTGCTAAATATTGGAGCTACAAATATAAAGGGCAAGGTAGTCTCTGTCCTTAAGATGCTTACATTCTAATAAGGGGAGAGAACACATGTAGGGAGAGGAGTGGTGGCCAGGTATGTTTTAATCTGGAAATCAAGGCAATAGTGAGTGGAGACCTAGGGAAGTGGATTGTCCTGTCTTTTCCTGAAGCAATAACAATATTGATTTGATCACGGTTCTCAGAGCGAGAGAGAAAGCAGATCTATAGTCGTATGAAAAAATGCTCTGAATCACTATTGATTATAGAAATGCAAATTAAAACAATCTGAGGTACCACATCACGCCTATCAGATTGATTAATCTGACAGAAAAGAAAAATGATAAATGTTGGAGAAGATGTGGGAAAATGGGAACACTAATGCATTATTGGTGGAGTTGTGAATTGATCCAACCGTTCTGGAGAGCAATTTGGAACTGTGCCCAAAGGGCTATAAAACTGTGCACATACCCTTTGACCCAGCAATACCATTACTAGGTCCATATCACAAAGAGATCATAAAAAAGAGAAAAGGACTCACAGGTACAAAAATATTTATAGCAGCTCTTTTTATGGTGGCAAAGAATTAGAAATTAAGAGAATACCCATCAATTGGGGTATGGTTGAACAAGTCGTGGTATGTGAATATAATGCAATACTATTGTGCTGTAAGAAAGGATAAGCAGGTGGATTTCAGAAAAACCTGGAAAAACTTACATGAATTGATGCTTAGTGAAGTGAGCTGAACCAGGAGAACATTATACACAGTAACAGCCACGTTGTGCAATGACTGACTTTGACAGACGTACCTCTTCTCAACAATACAATGATCTAAGATAATTCCAAAAGACTCATGACGGAAAATGCTATCCACATTTAGACAAAGAACTATGGAGTCTGAATGCAGATTGAAGCATGCTATTTTCTCTTTTTTGTTTGTTTTTTCTTTCTTGTGGTTTTTCCCTTTTGTTCTGTTTCTTTCACAATATGACTAATATGGAAATATGCTTAACATGATTGTACATGTATAGCCTATATCAGATAGCATGCTGTCTTGGAGGAGGAGGAGGGGGAGAGAGGGAAGGAGAAAAAAACTTGGAACTCAAAATCTTATGAAAGTGAATGTTGAAAACTATCTTTACATGTAATTAGAAAAAATAAAATACTACTAAGTCGGGGAAAAAGAGACAGAAAGCAGGGAGGAATGGATAGTAGCAAGAAGTAGTGGGAGCAGACAGCTGGATAGGTTGTGACATATGGTGTGGTTTGGGGCCAGTTGGATAGAGCGGATAACTTGAGTTGGCACCAATATGGTGCCAATGTGAGTCAGTAATCTAGATAACTTAAGTTCCAGAGTAAGAGTTTCAAAGCTCAGTGGATTGAGCTTCTTAGGGCATGGTCTTGGGAGGGTCCAGTAGTTTGGTGGATTGGCAGGACAGGTGGCAAGAAGATGACCACAATGGATAGCTTGAATAGGCTGTGAAACATTACTGAATAGATGGATTATCATGGTCAGATTGGCATTTTAGGAAAACCCTTTGGCAGCTGTATAGAGCATAAATTGGAGTGGAGAGAGATCGGACTTGGGAGGGAGGCCAATTATGAGGCTTTGGCAATAGCGGAGTTGAGAGGTGATGAGGGCAGGAGTGAAGAGAGGGGATTTATGTGAGAGGAGTTGTGGAGTTAAACAGAATTTGGTGGCTAATTGGTTATGTGTGGGGAGTGAAGCTTGGTTAGGAACTTAGGAGACAGGAAAGATGGTGATACCCTCAGTAATAATAGGTAAGTTCAGAAAAGGGGATGGTGAGAAGAAAAAAAGATTAAGAATTCTGTTTTGAATGTGCCTATAGGATATCTAATTTGATATAATGAATTCAACGTGCCTATAGGATAACTAGTTCAAAATGTCTAATAAGCAGGTGGTGATATATAGGACTGAAGCCCAAGCTTCTGAGGCTGCATCTGTAGATCTGGGAGTCATCTGCATAGAGGTCATAATTAAACTGATGGAAGCTAATGAGGTCATTGAGATAGAGAATGTAGAGAGAGGAGAGAAGAGGGCCTAGGATGGAGCCTTTATTCCACAAAAAAGAGTGAGAAGAATGAGTGTCAGAGAAGGGAGAGAGGGCAGTGTCACCAAAACCCAAGGAGGAGAGAGTATCCGGGTGACTACACCCTCAAATACTGTCAAATTTTGCAGAGATCAAGAAATGAGGGCTGAGAAAAGGCCATTAGATCTAACAATTAAGACATCTCTGGTGATCTGAGAGAAGAGTTTCAGCTGCATGAGATAGTGGAGGATGGAGAAGAGTGTGAAGAGTGATGACGCTAAGCAGAGATGGCTTTTTTCAAGGAGTCTAACTAAGAAAGGAAGGAGAGGTAAATGTAGGGCAGTAGGGTCTAGTGAGGGTTTTTCTTTTAAAGATGTAGGATACGGGGGACGCAGTGAGTAGAGCACCGGCCCTGGAGTCAGGAGGACCTGAGTTCAAATCCGTCCTCAGACACTTGACACACTTACTACCTGTGTGACCTTGGGCAAGTCACTTAACCCCTGCCTCCCCCCCAAAAAAGAAAAAAAAGCTCTATTGGAAGATATGACTCTCTGCAACAGAGGGAGGAAGGCTAATGAGAAATGTATTAGTAAAAACATATCAGTAAAAAAGATATCAGTAAAAAAGATATCAGTAAGATGTAGGATATGGGCCAGTGAGGTGGCGCAGTGAGTAGAGCACCAGCCCTGGAGTCAGGGGGACCTGAGTTCAAATCCAGCCTTAGACACTGACACACTCACTAGCTGTGTGACCTCGGGCAAGTAACAACTCCAATTGCCCTGCCTTTTCCCCTCCAAAAAAACAAAACAAAACAAAAATGTAGGCTATTTGGGCATATTTGTAGATAACAGGGAAGGAACCAGCACATAGGGAGAGAGAGATTGAAGATTAGCAAGAAAGTGGGAATAGAGACAAATTGCTGGAGACAGGAGGGGATAGGAGCAAGGGTACACATAGAGTTGGTCTTGGTGAGAACAAGGGTCACCTCTTCATCAGAGACTGGATCAAAGGGAGGAAAAGTGGGTGATGAAGCAAGCGTTTGTAGATGAGAAGGAAAGAAGAGGAAGTTCATGGTGAATAACCCTGATTTTTTCAGCATAGTATGAAAGGAGGTCCTCAGCTGACCTTTGGTTCAAGGTAAACGGTCTTCAAACACGAGGAGACAGAAGCAGCCTTTTACTGGGCTGCAATGCTGAATTTTCAATAAAACCTTGAACTGACCTCTGAATTTCCACGCGCTCTTGCACTCACCCTTTCTATTCTCCTAGGAATGATAATTGTCTTTATCTGCCAGACATCATAAAAATGTAAGCTGTAGGAAAATGTGACTGGGAATTACCAGATGTTTCAGTATTTTTTTTTAAAAAAATGAACAAAATGCTAACACTCCTGAAAATTCAGCCCTTTGTATAAACATTCGCTGTAGAACACCCAGAGGAAGACAAGTTATACCTGTTTTAACTCAACTCCACCCCACTCTGAGGCCTTGAGGGGGTCATGTCTTTTAAAACACAAGGTCGCCATCCTAGCAATTCATGAGAATATCCACAAGAGGTCAGCCTATTCTCCATGGCTGAGTTTCATGAAATATAATCAGGTCAGTAATAAATTGGGTCTGTTTTTTGGGGGGTGGGGGGAGGGGGAGAAACAGGGAAGAGAAGCCTGCAAAAGGAGGTGGCTAGAGATGAGTCAAGTTAAGCATTCACATAAGGAAAAATGACTCTTTTCCTAACTTGCCAATGCATTTCTGAACACAGCAGGCCAACTTAATAAAAAACTCCATGGCAATTAGAAACAGCAGATCTCACCCAGGAGCAGATTGTGGCCACCCACCTCCTCCCACCCAATCATTTAATATTTGTTGAGAGCACACACACTGCTAATATCCTAGAATATCCAAAGTCATGGATTCTACCATACGTGAGCTGACATTTCAGTGATGGATCAAAGCCAAGCTTTCTGGCAAAGTTTTATTTTATCCTCACCCTCTGAAAATATCTCCTATTGGTCATTTGCCTTGCTGGGCCTGGATAACCCCTGTGCAATTCAGAGAATTCATCTTCAGAGGCCACACAAAAATAGGGTAGGAAAGTACTCTGTTGGCTCCTGGAGATTATCCTAGCTTCGGGGGCGCTTTGAGAGGTTGCTTCCTAAAGCTGCTTCTGATGTGTGATTTGCACCATTAGCTTCTCTCTCAGGACACTGTCAGGTTTGGCGATGGTAGAATTTAAAAGTTTAAGAAAAAAGGATACAGATATGTCTGAGCAAGCCCATGGAGATTAGACATACTTCTATCTTAAAGCCACTTAAATCTAGTTGTTGAATTGTGCTCTATATTTTATCCAGTCTTGAAGGCTTAGTTAATAGTCTTACTTGGCTTCTAGACCCAATCCAACCACTAGCATGTTGGGAAATGTATTTCCTAACTCCAGGCCTCTTTAAAACAGCAGTACCTATCTCTTGTTGTCTTCTAGCTGACACTGTGTTCAAGCCAAGCCTACCTTATTGGAGGTCACTCATACCCGATATTCTTACTTCCACCTTTCCCTTTCCTGAAACTGCCCCTCAAGAAGGCTCTTTTCTCCCTCCATAATCTCAGGAACCCTGTTAGCTCCCATGGGTTTAAAGATCACATCTGTGCAGAGGACTCCCAAATGTTCCTGCCCTTGAACTTCAGGCCCACATCACCAATTACCCAGAGGATATTTCAAACTGGACATCCCAGGGATACCTCAAACTCAATCTAAAACTGACTTCATTATCTTTCCCCCTAAAACCTCCCTTCTTCGAAACTTCCTTATTTGTCAAAAGCACCACCATACTTGCAGTCTCCCAGGTCTGTAATCTGGGCCCCTCACCCCACATACCCAATTAATTGTCTATCCTTGCTGTTACTGTCTTCACGTATCTCCCATCTGATCCCTTCTCTCCACTCAGTTACACTACCTTAGTTCAGATCCTCACTTCTCACCTAGATTTCGACATCTCCTTATTGGTCTCCCTGCCTAGTCTCACCCCACACTGTTACCAAAGGGATTTCTCTTAAACACAGATCTGACCACATGACTCTCATAATTCCCATAATGTCCCTGGATCAAACATGAACTTTGTCATTTTGAGTCCCACAGGACCCAGCCTTAACCTATCTTTCCAGCTTCGTTGGACATTCGAACCTCCAGGATATACTCAAACTGAACCTGTCTGCTCCTCACAATTGGGACAGTGTGGCTTTCATTTCCCAGTCGTCCATCTTTGAGATGCAGCTCAGGCACCATTATCTGTTCTAAATGAAGCCTTTCCAGATTCTCCCCATCTCCCAGTCCTCACCTCTCCAACTACTTTATATTAAATTTTGTGCTTGCAAGCTTTCTATTTATGCTTTTGTACATGTATGTTTCCCCCACTAGAACATAAACTAATTGCAAGAGGGATCATTTCATTTTCTACTCTGTGCACGGCAGACATTTACTAGAAATAATCTTACCAAGCCATATAAGTCTTTTTATATGGCAACATGTTTAGCCTATCTAAGGAAAGAGTTGCTTTTTTCCTGTATCAAGACAGGCCTCAGAAACCTGCAGGGCCACAGAGCTCTTCATCTGTCCCCAAGGGCTTCTTAGTCTTTTCATCTTGACAGTCTTCCTCACCTTAGTCCAAAGATTCTGCCCCCAAATTCCCATTTCCATTGGCAGCACCGTCACCATTCCTCCTACCACTTACCAGTCTTGACTTTTCCATCCCTGCCAACCCCATCAGTTGCCACATCTTGTTAATTGCCCCCACCCACCCCAGAGAGAAACAAACATTTTCCAGTGGGTTACTGAATACTTTTATTCTGCACATAGAAGCCACTAAGGAGCTGGCCTGTGGGCTCATCGGGACTGCATCACAAGGACAGGGCTCCACACATCAACACCAGGGTTGGGGGTGAGACCAGGTGATTCTATCCCAGTCACAAGATGATAAGGGTTTTCCGACAGAGAACCAAACATCAGGTCATCTCTGGTGTAAGACAGTTCTAACGAAGCAGTGAGAACATCACAGAAAGGTGGAAGGGAGAGGGAAGTTGAGCAGCGGAGGCCCCTGCGCCCAAAACAAAACTGGTCTAGTACTTGGTGCTGCCCACTCTTAGGGCAGGAGCAGACTTCTACAGAGGTGACTGGCACCTGCGAGCTCATAGGCCTCCTGGTCACAGAGCTTACTTGGCCTGAGGGTTTCTGAAGTTCCTTCCAGCAAATTTAGCCTTGCTGCCCAGCTCTTCCTCAATTCTGTGGGGGAACAGAAACACACAGAGAAGTGTAAGCACGGAGAATGCCAATTCATCACACTTACCAACCATCTGTATCTACAAGAATTTAATGCCTGAAGCCAGTCAGATCCTCGTTATTGGGTCATGGATGACTTCAGCACTCTTAGGGTATGGAAAGCTCAGAAGACCCTCCAACAGTCTATCAAGCTTCTCTATCCCTTTGGAATCAGGCCTTACATAAAGCTCCTGGATGCAGTTTGTCTGTTCTCCAATACATCCTACACAAGTGTTTGTCGACTCCTTCCTACCTGCCACTGTCAAGCCTTAAAGATGGAGAGATGGTGAAAAGATCAGGTATGCATGGAAGTAGGCAAATGAGGAAAGAACACATTATAAACAGTCAAAAGCTCTGGCCACAACCATGATTTTTAAAACCTCTGACTCGGGAAAGGCTCAGGGTCTGAGGAAAAAGAGAGCTAGTTTAACCTAGAAGATTAATTTTGAGTTTTATAATCTTCCGGACTGAGAATATGCACATGTTGAATTTAAAAACCCTTACTGAGTTCAGGGTGCCTCAACAGGGGGAAGAGGAATGTGCGACAATGCTTGATACAACTGCCCCATCTTAACAACGAATTAGAGGTCCCTTCCATGATAATCCGGGTCAAGAATGATCTTTGTTCATTCTCTTAATCACCAGAGGGTGGCAGCAGCATAGAGAGGAGGGACTCTCCTGAAAGTTCATTAAAAAGCAATTAAAAGCTTTGTTGGGGTTAAATGTAGTAGGAGTATTTTGCGCTTTCCTACAGAACTTTGTCAGCAAAGAAAGCAATATGCAGAGAAAGCCAACATTTACTTGGAGAACTGACAATTCTAAGAAATCCTTTGCATTTACAAACAAAGCCTTGGAAGTTTTTTCCCCTCCCCAAAGGCCTCTAGAGGCGTTAAAAAGCATCTCCTCACCTGAGAAGCTGGTTATACTTGGCCAGACGCTCAGATCGGCAGGGGGCACCGGTCTTGATCTGAAAGAAAAATCAAGTCAGGAGTAACATAAAGACTTCTATTCTGAGGACAAGCCCAATGTTGACTTGGATTACACAAATGACCTATTGGGAGAAAGCTAGGGCATCCTGCCCTTTAAGATGACAGAAAGGCAGAGCTACATAGGGGTAAGATAATGGCTACCTTATGTGGGTCTCTCTCTAGTTAAATATAATTACACTTCAGAAGTCCCATCATGCAGCTAGCTGAAAAAGCATTACACAGCAAAAGTTAGGCACTACTTTCAGAGGAAGTCCTCACCTGCCCAGTGCAGAGGCCCACCACCAGGTCTGCAATGAAGGTATCTTCAGTCTCCCCAGAACGATGAGAAACCATCACTCCCCAGCCATTGGACTGGGCCAGCTTGCACCTAGAGGTCACACAAGAAAATGAAGCCAGGGTAACAATCCTTTGTATTTCTATAGGGATTATTTTCTAATGGATTAAGAGAATTGAGAGGTACTCCCAACTTATTCCTAGGAAGTAGGTACTTTTTTCCTTTCAGATTTGGGTGACGTGCATGATAGTTCAGGGAACTATCAGCAGATCCAGGAATGTGAGAGACAAATACGATGACTCAGGACTATTTAAGACAGAAGACCTGAGAAGTCATGAGGGAGCTAAGAACAGAATCTAGGCCCTGGCTCCTAAGTCAATATCCGACACCTCCCCTTGAATAATTATGCACGTAACTGGAAGGCAGTAGAGATGATAATTGTCTATCTCCCGGGAATGGATGACAAGTAGATTCCCTCTATAATGAAAGAGAACTCGTCTCAATCTGAAGCCCTGGGTTAGTTTCAGCACTGCCACAATGGGGCCTCAGGCAAGTCACTTAAAATTTCAGTCTGTTTCCTCATCTTTAAGAGGACAACACACTACTTTTTACCTAACAGGATGCTATGAAAAGCATCAACACACACAGAAGTCACTTTATAATCTAAATCACTACCAGAGTTCCACAAACTGTTGAATAAATGAGTAATTTATGGCTGGCAAAGTCAATCAACTGCTGAGTGAAATGCACAGGAATAGTCTAGGCCCAGGCTGAATTTAGCACAAAACACCTACTGTCTGGTTGGGCCCTAGGCTAGATTCTGATTATCCTCAAATTCTTAGGTCACATAGCTAGTACATGTCAAGTGTCTGAGGTAGAATTTGAACTCAGGTCCTGCTGACTCCAGGGCCGTTGTTCTATTCACTGTGCCACCTAGCTGCCCCTATCCTCAAATTCTTGATACCGGGGCAGCTAGGTGGACACATGTAACTAGCTGTGTGACCTTGGGCAAGTCACTTAACCCCAATTGTCCTGCCCCCCCCCCCACCAAAAAACACCAAATTCTTGATACCAAAGGCAAAGACTCTTTGAAAGTTGTTACTTCAAGCTTATTCAAAACTTACCCTTCTCAAAACTGCCATTCATATCGCACTATTACACAACAGTTCACACATAAAATCTCACAACAACTTTGGGAAGTGGTTAATATGGCTATTAAGATGAGGAAACAGGCTCAGAGGTGAGGTCACCAGGTAGAGGAATCTCAAGAGGGCTAGGGTGGGTGGTGTTTCCTTTCTCCACTGGATAAGGATGCCTGCTTAGAAGCCTGAGTCCTACTCTCTCCCTGCAGAGGTTATTTCCACTGTCCCCGAACAGGACTTACGCCTGGAGAGATTCAGTCACGGAGCCAATCTGGTTCACTTTGAGGAGGAGGCAGTTGCAGGCTTTCTCGTTCACAGCCTTTTCAATGCGCTTGGGATTGGTCACTGTGAGATCATCCCCTACCACCTGGATGCCTGCAGTAGCAGTGAAATCCTTCCAAGCTCCCCAATCATCCTGGTCAAAGGGATCTTCAATAGACACCACTAAGGAAAAAAGAAAAGGAGAATGTGGATAAATCTCTATGTGCTTCCACAGCGTTATAATTGTGCTTTACAGAAACGACCCAGGGATGGGCATCTGGATAACCCCAGCTGCTGAAGTTCATGAGCTGCCCTGCCCCATTCTGTTTCTTAGTCATTAAAAAACCTGGTGTCCCACAGCATCACATAGACTTTTTATAGAATCGTAGAAAGTAATCCAAATCATGGAATCCAAGTCCATCATTTTACCAACAAGCAAATTAATTTCAAGATGTTAAATAGTTTGTTCATGGTCCTGTAGCTGGTATACGGAACTACCCCCCGGGAATGGTGGAACACCCCTATCAGGTAACTCATACCGGGATAGTCCTTGACGAAGCTCTTGTAGAGGTCCCCAAGCTCAGAAGGGGAGATGTATCTGCTGGGATCATCAGGAGACTTGAAGTCCAAGTCATATTTCCCAGATCGGAAGAATTCTGAGGCAGCGACATCCATACCAATTACGACCTTATCAGCGTAGCCAGCCTTACTAATAGCAGACTTGAGCAGGTCCAGAGCTGGAAGAGACGGCAGCAGCAAAGGAGGTAAGAAAACACTGGCAGGTGAAAACAAATTTCACTTCAATGGGCATCAAGCAGGGAGTTTAACAGGGAGGGCAAGAGACACTCTCTCCACAGAACTTCTCCCGCTCCTGGTTCCAGTTACCTTTGCTCTCCCTGCCTTGGTAATGAGAAGCTGTTTCTAACTGAGGGTAGCGTGGCCCTTAGAAGGTCACACAGCAGGAAATTTGGTAAGGTCTTTAAGAAACAGTCTTCCCCATCGACAACTGGCCCAGATTTATAGCTCAGGAACAGCTGCATTCACCAAGCTACAGTTACAGTAAGCAGCTGAGATCAGCCCTTTCAAAAGCAGCAGTTTAGATGAATCAGTGGCTGAAAACCCAAGAAAAAATACAAGTACTGTGGAGGTGGAGGCCTGAATGCCAAGTGGCCCAGCTGTATCAGCACCCACAGAAAAACGTGCCTTCTGATGCAGCACCTCCCTGATGAGTTATTCTTCAACGGAAGAGGGAAGGAAGTGAGAAGAGATAATAAATGTAAGGATAAATAAAAAATAAAAATCATATTTTTATACTCAATGAAGAGCAAAGCCTCCTAAGCAGTCTGATCTTAAGTCTGAAAATGATAACAAAAGAGCCCAGGCAGCAAAGCGTAAGGCTAGCCCCAAAATAGGCAAGAAGAGTACCCCCAAACCCTTCTGGAATAAAATCATGTCAGGCTATAAAATGAAGTCAGCTCATTGCACTCCAAGGTTCTTTACCTTCTTTATTCTCCAGGATATTAGGAGCAAAGCCACCCTCATCCCCTACATTGGTGGCATCCTGTCCATATTTCTGCTTAATCACACTCTTCAGGTTGTGGTAGACCTCAGCTCCAATGCGCATGGCCTCCTTAAAGTTTGCCGCTCCAACAGGGAGGATCATGAACTCCTGCATGGCCAGCTTGTTACCAGCATGGGAGCCACCGTTGATCACGTTGAAGGCCTGTGGAAAAGTAGAGACAGATCCACTTAATCCATCAAAGGATCTGCCCTAACTATTCTAGGGTTCAGAAAGGACAAATACTCTTGGTCAACGCTTGAGCCTTGACAGGTAGCACACCCCATGGTTAAGGTCCTGGTGCTATCTGTGCTGGGATCATCCCTCCCAAAGCACTAAGACATCTTCTTGTATTACCTCTATAAATGCTGCATGGAAAGACCCATAAAAATAAACCCACTTAGGGCCCAGAAAATATAGCCTGCACTCATATAATAGGGCTTTAAGGTTTGCAAAGTGCTTTACAAATATTATTTCATTTGATATTCACAACAATGTAAAGTGGTAGTGGTGGTTGTTCACTTAGGAAAAAGGGACTTGCCTGTGGCCATTCTAGGTGGAATTTAAACCTAAATCATGTGACACTTTCTCAGAATACGTTCTGGGCCATAAAGAAACGAAGAAGTAACTCACTGGAACTGGAAGGATGACTTCAGCATTGCCTGCAAGGTCAGCAATATGGCGGTACAGGGAGACACCCTTCTCAGCAGCTCCGGCCTTACAAACAGCCAGAGACACTCCCAATATAGCATTTGCACCAAATTTAGCTAAAATGGCAGAAAGGAGAGCTGTTAAATAAAGCTCATCTTCTGAAAGTTACCCATCCTATTACCAAACTTTGTCATTGGCTGCCTGTTACTAGAGAACACTCTCTACAATTCAAGTTAATATTTGGTCTATGATGGAGGTACTGAAAAATGTTTTGTGGGAGAGCATGTATGTAGTTGTTCTCCATGTTATTAGCTTTAAGAAATGTACAAACTGGAACCATCCTAGTCTCACCTTAACAACCTATGCTAAATAAATGTCTTAAGCAATCATTTCTGATGATAATCCTCTTCATGACCTCCAATCCTCTCCATCCTCCAAACCTTTTCTAGACCACCCTCCCTTCCCTGTCTTAACCCAGTCCCAGTTTACACTATTCTCTTACTCTCAAATTTCTCATCCCCTCATCTTACTGCAGACCACACCTTGTCAAACCGCAAACCAGAATCCCTCCCTCCCTCCCACTGATGTGTTGTTGAACAAAGCTGGATCCAGTACAAACTGAGGTTATAGTATCACAACTAGGCCCTTCTTTTCAATTCTCACTCTCCACAGCAGCCTCCTCCCACTTTCAGTCCACTTTCACATTATAACCAAAAGAGACCATTGGACAGGAGTTCTCTTCTTTCCCGCCCTCATCTCACGTGATTAGATATTCTATTTTTCTTCCACACCATTCTCAATGAAAAGTCAGAGTCCAACTGCTTTATACACATCTTTGATCTCATTCCCTTCCCTCTCCTCCCAGGAGTGGCCTCTCCTGTCACCCCTGTGTTCTCTAATCTTCCATCTCTGCTATCCTCTGGTTCTTTCCCTAATGCTTACAAACATACCCATGTCCTCCCCATTCTTAGAAAAGGATCCTACCATACTTATTAGCTATCACCCTTTAGCTCTCTTCTCCTTCTTGGCTAAACTACTTCAAGAAAACGTTCTTTCTTTCACAACATGGAAATGCTTTGCATGACTGCACACATATAATCTATACCAATTGTTTACCTTCTCAAGGAAGGGAAAGGGAAGAATCTGGAACTCAAAATTAAAAAACAGATGGAATGTTAAAAAAATTTGTTTACATGTAATTGAGGAAAAACGTAAAAAGAAAAAACAAACAAAAATGAAAAAATCTATATTCCATAATTCTACTCCTCCGTCTTTCTAAAAGTTCTGCAACTTGGCTTTTGCCCCTATAAATACACCCAGCTCTCATGGTCCCCAAAAAGCTGAGGTCTTGCTGTCAGCACAAGGCTATCTATCTAGGGTGCCTCCATCTACAGAGTGATTGGGCAAATGTTCTTCACAGAAGACATTGTTTGTGTTTGTCTTCAGATATAGAGAATTCCATGCCCTTTTGTATTAAGTTCATCAGTATAAGCGACTCACATTTATTTTCAGTGCCGTCCATCTCTATCATCAATTTGTCGATCTTCTCCTGCTCCACAACATTCACTTTCTGCAAAGTAGAAAGAAAAAAAGTTTCCAGAAAGGAATAACTTTTGCCACTTCACCAGTGGCTTCTGAGGCCTGAAGATGGCTGAAAGAACTGCTGGCATGGGACAAAGGTCTAACAGGATCACAGAACTGGAGGGAGAAAATCTTGAATCTCATCTGGCACCCTCCCTTACCAAGACCTGAAAAATGACCTGAGGGGAAGAAATGGCCCCAGAACTCTGGATCTCAGATTCCCTCCCTCTGTTTGGTACGAGTTTTAAAATCAGTTATGAGCGGACATCCATTTATGTCCAACGTGCACAGGCTATCAGTGGGACTTGTAATATCAATGACATAGGGGATTCTTCGTGAAATTTAGTCTCAAGAGGGCTGCTAAGATGGAGCACTAAGAGACTGAAAGACTTGCTCAGGATTACACCGCCAGTGTCAGAAGTGTCAGAAGTGGGACTAGAACTCGGGCGTCTTGGCTTTGAGGCCAGCCCTCTGTCCACTTTACCACACTGTCTTACATGGAAAGGAGTCAACCAATTAACTATTTGCACTTCTCTTGCTATGGGAGACAAAGATGAGGTCCATCTCTATTCTTTTCTATAACTGTCCTCCTTGCTGAGAAGTATATACCAGATTCTTATGAATTTATCTTGTATTACAGGGATAATAGTTAAAAGGCATGCCTGATGCTCTCAAAAAACACGAAGTCTAGAGATACAGACATGAGATTGTGAAATCATATGACTGATTTTCAAGAAATGGCAGCATCCATCCATTCAAATATTTTCCTTCAAAGTGCTTACTCTGGGAAGCATTATGCTTATTCCAATATTCTTATTTCACATTTATTTTAGGGCTCTTCTGGAAATGACTTTAGAGTCTGCACATTCTATCTCTTTACTTCTGCCAAATCAGTGTAAATTTAGGCCAGACAATTTTTGCACAGAGTCAAAAGTCACTTGGAACCTAATCTGATGAACAGGTAATTAATCAAGATGGGCACAACTGGTTTCGGTTGAAGGGCAAGGGAAACCAACAAAGTGACCATAAAGTGACAACAGTTGGTTTTCTTGCAAATTGTAAAGCCTGGAAATTAACTAAAAAAGCCAAACTCAGAGAGTTCTTAGCCTTTTCTGAGCAAAAGAAGCATACCCAGAATAAAACATACATATTATGCTCCAGAATGATGACTTTGAAGGACAACATTCATTTAGATCAACAGACTCTACCATGCTTGTTTAAAAAAAAATTAGTTTAACTCCTTGACAGGTATCAGAGTGGACTGAAGTGGTGGGAAAAGGCAGCATGATGGGGATGGGACTTGAACTGAGCCTTGGACAGTTAGTACTTAAGAATAGGGAATGCACGCATGTCAAGGGGCAGACCTGTACATGCAATCCAAGGCAAAGAGAAGAACATGGTATCTGAGGAGTATAAGGAAACCTGGCTGGTTGTGGGGGTGTACACGGGGGATACAAGGCAGCTGATATAAAGTGAGGCCAGTGTAGGGAGGGCTAGGTTGAAGCATTTGTAACAAATATGGTCAGCAAAACAGCCACGGTAGGTTCTTTGACCAAGGGAATAATATGATAGGGATGTGTGTGTGTGTGGGGTGTGTGTGTGTGTGTGTGTGCGTGCGTATACACATGTGTGTATGCGTGTACACACACGCCACTGGCTTGTAGGACTAATTATTGGGGTGGCATACGGTAATTCACGCATGATAGTAGCTCTAGGGAATGGAGAGGGAAACAGAAATACAAAAGGTATTTTAAAGGCTGAAGCAGTAAAAATTTGCCAATAATAAAAACAAGAGAATTGAAAAGTTATTGAGAAGCCTGTGGTTTCTACCATAGGACAATGGTATAACTATCAAGATAATGAGGAAAGTTGGGAGGGAGAGCCAGTTCCTAAAGTCAGGTTACTTTGTAACTCATTTAGAGTTCAGGGAGTTGAGCAACATTCCGTTTAGTTTATATGTAAGTGAAAGGAAATTTCTCAAGTGTAACAGTAATGCAGACAGGGCAAAAATGTAGGTTTGCTAAAGCAAACAAAAGGTCCTTCAAATACTGCTGGAGTTATCTGATGAAATCTGGTTCCAAGAAGAATTCTGTCCCTGACAAAGAGGGTGGTTTTTCCTTTCTTTCTGCACAAATGATTTTCTTAAGATAATAAATTTTTAAAAAGTTGGTAAGAATGGTAATGATATAGTCCATAAGAAGTGAACAAGTGATTCTAGCTTCCAATTCCATTTTCACTGAGAAAGACAGGCTCTCTTACACACTTCTCCCTCATTTTTAATTCCAAGCAAAGGTCAAAATCCTAGGAAGGCAACTAGATCTATATGCCCTTAGACAAGAGTCTTACCTCTTTAGTGATGTAATCCCACCTGTCATTAGAAGGAAAGCAAAGAGCCAGCCAGATATTAGGTTAGGCTGTAGTGTATTCATGCACTGGATAGAAAATCCCACAGGCTGGTTCCTCCAGCTCTTATGACTTTTAACAAAGAGGAAAGGCCACTGAAATTGGGAATATGATTAGTTAAAATGAGGAAGGATCCTACCTTGCTAACCAGGGTCGGGGCAATAGTTTTATTGATGTGCTCAACCGCTTTTGAGACACCTGGAAGGAACAAGCAAATCAAATCACTGACATTAATACACAGGCCGAACAGGCATTACTAGATGATCACCGCTAATGGTCAGCATGAGGTCTAGATCCACCGTGCCTTGTAAATAGCTTCTCTTTTAAAACGCCCACTTCTCTTTCCCATCAGCACTTTCAGGCTCCCCTGCTTAGCCTGAATATTTTCACATAGGATCCCAAAGAGTTAAAACCAGAGAGCCACCATCTAAGAATGCCTGCTGGCAGGTTAATTGGAAGACCATGCACTGGAAATACCATCTGCAGACAGATCACGGCCAAAGCTTTACCAGTCCATTACCTGGGTAGATAAGGCTGTTGCCAGGAACTCATTAACATATTTAACCGGTCTGGAGACACCTGACCAGGCATAAGAGTGACAGAGAAGGAGAAAAGGAAAAAGTAAAACACTGAGAAAAGATCAGACAGCATAGGACACAAAGCAACAAAAAAGCAGAAAAGGAGAAGAATGAATCAGGATCCTCGGACTTAGCACTTGTTCGACAAGTATTTATTTTACCTCCCTTTGAACTGAGATGATCTTGTGGAAAGAGATCAAGGAATTTAAGCTGTTTAATTGGAAAATAATTGGATGCTCTTTGATATGATCTTCCCACTTTCCTTTCAGTAACACAATATGCCCAACAACAGCAATAATAAAGAGCTCGCTTTTCTACAGGTTGTATTTGTCTATGATGGGCTTTCCTCCAAACCCCCACTCTAGTAGGCCAGTGATCTGCTGCAGCAGGCACAGCCCAAACTCAAAATCATCTCTTCTGACTCTAAGGTCAGGTTCTTTCCACTGCAACCTTCCTTCCAGCAGAGAGCAGAGATTCTTTAGGGAGTTTCATTTGCTCCTGGAGCTATTATTCCCTAACTGAAACATTAATCCTCACTGGACTCTGCTTTTGTTTCTAGGGAAATCGTTGCAATTCAACAAACAGGAGAATTAAGACTTGCATATGGAATGAGGAACCCTTGTATAAGACTCAATTCAAAGGAAGATTTCTTATAACAGAGGAAGGGAAATAGAGAAATCTAAACTCTTATAGTACTGTTCTCTTTTAAAAACCAACAAAAGTAGGAAGTCTTTCTCTAAAAGATTTACTTTCATGAACCTAGTTCCAATTTCCAAACTCTACTGAGTCATCTTTGCAAACCTGCCAGCTAAGAGATCCTAGCGTCTTCACTGCCATGGCACCGCGCCCCCCCCCCAATTTTATTTAAGAAGAAGAGACTATGTGGGTTGCTGTAATGGAAATAAACACGTTATATGCAATATATGCATGTTTACAGTAGGTATGCCTTACCTAAATACTGTTAATTCCACAAAAATGTAAGGATAGGTGGGCAAGGGGAAAAGCTAATGGTGGTGCAGGGTCAGGAGAGAATGAATGGGCATAACTAGGGGTAGGACCTCAGGGTACTCTAGCCTTGAGATGGGGGTGGCAGAACTGCCAAGGTGGCCTCAAGTAGGGAGAAGTCCTGGAATAGGAAAAGGGTCAAATCAAGGCGTTGAATGGTGGGTGGCCTCAGGGAAAGGGCCTCTAAAAAGCTTCTGGAATAACCAGGAAATGAATTCTTGGCCTGCAAACAGGAAAATGCTATTTCAACAGGATAGGATACTGTCCATTTCTAAGGTTAGGAAATACAGAGCGTACTACATTTGGCCATGTTATCTTCTGCTAGAACTACAAAAAATGACTTGCTTATGGAATTTACATAGACGATTTTGGTTTTACTTTAAAGAGGTGCTAAACCAAAATGATCAAGTCTCCCTTTCATACACATGCTTAATTTTAACAGGCTAACCATAAATGCATTACTAATTTTGCAGGATGTTATTGATCAATAACTACAGAATAGGAACTAGCTAAAAGACACGTTATAGGATAAGGGACACAGTAAAGATGAGAAATGTCACGATCTACACACATGGTCATCACTCATATTGAGTACCCAGCTACAAACACAAATAGGTGAACAATATGGAAAAGGAGTAACAGTAGCAGCTCCTGTGGCTTAGGGGATTCCCAAGAGTAACGCACCCAGCATGGAAGACAGTGAGGTTGTCTTACCCTTCCCCATGTAGCGGGTCTTATCATTGTCTCGGAGCTCCAGGGCCTCATGGATACCGGTAGAAGCCCCACTGGGCACAGCAGCTCGGAAGAGACCTGAGGGGTGTTTTCATTTCATTTTTTGGGTGGGGAGGGGTGGTGGTGGAGGGTGGGGGAAGGAAGAAAGAAAAGAAAACAGTAATAATCATCTAGGTGTACATCAAAAAGCCATGCCAATAGTTACGTCTCCCACTCACAGATGGCAGAAGTGAGAAGGAAACAATGCTCTTTGCACTTCCCTGTATCAATTGAGAGGGTTCACCTCCACAGAAATCTAGTTTCCTCTAGTCTCCCCTAATACTCATCCTTATCAGGTCCAAGTATTACATCATTTACAAGGCTACATTTAGGGTCATGTACAGTAATAGGCTTGGAGAAGAGCCTGGGAGGGAGAGAGCGCTGTGGTTGTAGTGCTCTTCAATCAAGCTGAATCAGGCAGCCAGTTTTCAGTCCTAAGGCCGGTTCAAACATTCATCAAGCAAGCTCATTCAACCGTTCAGGAAGCAAAATCAGCTCAGCTGGGCCAGGGAACAAAGTCTATTGTGATTGCTTATTGCATTAGGTCCTGGCACAACAGGAGGTCTGAAGAACTAAGATGGAACACCACCAAAAACCGGAGCAGACAAGAAAAGGCACAAAGCGTGGAAGTAATGGAACCTGCAAAGAATCTCAACTATGCATTTCTACAGCTACAGAAAGCCAGTTGGTTAGGCTCATGCCTACAGAGGACTAATTAAAAAGGGAAAAGTGAGGAGGGGCCCTGGTAAATCATGTTTTAAAAGTCCATTTCAAAGATCTGGATCTAAACCTGTAGGCAGGTGGGGTATTTTAGGCAATAACTGAGTGTGAGCAATTGAGGGTTTCCCTAGGAAATATATGCCAAACTAGTGGGTATGTCTGGGTTATAAATGCCAATGGCTGACAAGCAGAAAGAGTTAAAGTACACTTATTTTAAGCTCAGATCTAACATCTAAATTCACCAGGAAATTTAGAACTCTCATGCTTCCATGGGCTCCTTTCTAACTGCCTAAAGGTATGCATCCCCTTATGGCTCCAGGCTCAAGTCTAACCTTTTTCCCCCCACCTTTTTAAAAGTTCAATTTATTTTCCTTTGGCCAGTTTAACCTTCTGACTAAAGAGAGCAGCCTCGAATCAAAGAGATGCCCAGCCTACGTGACATGAAGCATGCATATCCTAAAGACATTTACTGAGCATGCCTACCTCAGAGACTGGTTTGGTTTAGCTACAGAAGGCAGTTTGTGGTCAACTTCCTCATAAAGGAAGGGGCAAACTGTGTCAATGAAAAGTGGTAGATTACACAGCCCTTTTTTGGTAAGAAGGAAAGAAACGGGGGTAGGAAAAGCAGAAGAGGGAAGAGGTTTATTAGACAAGTTATGGCTGACAGTGAGAAGCCTCAGTTCTCACTAACCAGCAGTATGCTAAGTAATGCCAAGGCCCAACATCTTTCAGAAGGGGTAGTTGGGAAAAGAAGGGAGAAAACAAAAGGGCTCCAACTCATATTTTACTGAAGTAACAAAACCTCAATCCTTCTGCTTCCTGGGGAGACCTGCAAGAACCCTGTGAATCGGCACCAGGCACTACAAAGTTTTGATGGGAGTTCTGCCATCTTACTTCTGTCCCTACTTTGGTTACAAAGCAATTAAGGGCTACATTTTAAACCTGTAAATACTTGGCTTCTTTCCTGTTATGTCAAACAAAGACAAATCCAATTGGTGCACTCTGAATTCTGGAGGGAAAACGTTCTTGTGTCTAGCCTTGCTTTCTCATCTCCTTGTCTCCAAAAACTGAGTGAGGATAAGTTGAGCACACTTGGAAGCACCAAGTAATGTTCTCGTGTGTGCCCCACCCCATTAGTCATCCACAAGCTATAGCTTACTCATATGTACCAAAGAAGATTTTTCTTACACACGAGGAAGGAAAAAATCATTTATTAAGTGCCTACTATGTGCCAGGTCTGTGCTATGTAACTAAGAAATATCTCATCTAAAGTGTTAGGTTTGGTTTACATTTTAAAAACAGACTTTTTTAACATGATGAAAAAGTAGCCAGTTTACACGAGGGTAGTGGGAGGATGGAAGGAGGCAGGAAAAACTGGGGACCAGACAGGTAAATGAGGTCTGCACCTTTTTCAGTGTAGAGATCAACTTCAACAGTGGGGTTTCCACGAGAGTCGAAGATCTCTCTTGCTTGGATCTTCAAAATAGACATGTTGAGTTTCTGTAGAGAAGAAAGTTGAAAGAATCAACACAAGTTGTCCTTCAGTTGTAGTTCTAAGAGATAAACGAACCCTAGCCTCAGTAAGGAACACAAAGGCATGCTTCTAACAAGGCAGCCAGAACAGACACATATATTTATAATCCCAGGAAGCAGGTGATAAGGGCCAGAGGAGTAGCACAAACCAAAAGTTTTATAGGAGTACAAAGGTAAAGAGAGATCATTGCCAACTGGAGTGATCATTTAAACTAGATTTTGAAGGACGGGTAAAATTTCAATAAAGGATAGGAGGGGAAGGAATTCTATATGGGAAGATGCATAGGTAAAGAGCTGCAAGTAAGGTTGATTTGGGGCCAGCCTACAAAAAGGCCTTAAATGCCCAGCAAAAGACTTTGGACTTTTCACTAGAGGTGCCTTTGAAAGTTTGCAGACCAGGGAAAAATAAAATGAAAGCAGTTTGTCAGGAAATGAAGATTAAACTGGCAGGGGTAGGGCAAGTCTATATGCTGAGAAGTACAGGAATTGTAATGCCCTTTATAGTTAGGGATTCCAACAGTCCAAGCTTGGGATAAGAAAGTCAGGAATTTGAGTGGTAGCGGTGTGAATGAAGGGACCAAAGTCTGAAGCCTGGGAAAAGAGAAAGATAGTGGGGCGAAGCTGAACACCTGGGTTCTGGTTGTGGCTGTCAACAATCTCTAAGTCACTTCAGGGAGCTGGACTACAAAGATACAGTCCTTGCCTTCAATGAAATTACATTCAGTAAATATCCAACAGAAAATCATGGAGCTCAGGAAAATGCCTTAGGGTGCTCACTGTGATTTTCTCCCACCAGTTATGTAATAACAATCTAGTGGTCTTTTTTGCTACTGATCAACTGCTTCAAGAGCATCAGCTTCTGAGGTCTTCCCCATGTCTTGGGTGATTTAATAAATTCTAGGCAATTTAAAAAATATACTCACATAACTTTTTCAAGAGGAGCAAGTAATAAAACTTAAGAGAAAGGAACTGTGGTGTAGGAGAGAGCTAGCAGGCTCAGGAGTCAGAAGATCTAGGTCTAGGTTCTATATCCAAGTCCCACCCCTGGCACATCCTGGCTGTGGGACCCAGCCTTAACATTTAAGCAACTTCTAAAGATGTTAAGAAGCAGAGAAAGTGCCAACCCACATGGAGAGTGAGGTTTCTCATCAGGAAATCCTTATATAACAGATCCAGTTTCTCTCACTTCAAACTGAGAAACGCATTACAACGTGTAAATGGGAATTATGACTTGGGAATGATATAACCTTGACACAATGGAATGTTTACAGAAAAAAGGCTGTTCTTAAAAGTTGGGGGAAAAAGAGAAGAAAGGCCAAATGAGTCAGAACTACTGACATACAACTTTCCCCTAGTGGAAAGGAGAGGAAGTGCGGGGAGGGGACACCTCACCTCAGCAGCTCCACGAGGCAGCTCAGGCTCCAATTGTTCCTAATCCTCACCAGGGCCTGCACCAACTGCAACAACTCAGGGAACAGAGGAGGGATGGCAGGAATTCATGTCCCCAAACCATTCTCGAGCTTGCCTGTCCTCCCCCATCTTCTCGGGAATGTTTGAAGCAACAAATGGCATGGCAAATGGAGACAATAAGCCACTTGTTGGATCCTATTTGTCTAGACTGCTAAAGGATTATCATTAGCAAAGGTAAAACACCCAGCTAACTTCATGCCATAACGATCATTTTAAAATTCATTTCTAAAGGACTCAGATTATCAGACTGTAGTACAAATCCAACTTTGTTTACATTAATTATATTTTGGTTAGGTAAGTTAAGTTATACTCTTTTAAAATGGCCCTATACCCACTCTAATTTCATTTTAAAGTCTCACAGCACCCTATTTGGGGGGATTATAAGACAACAGTGTACTTGGGGCATCGAGGCAGCACAGTGGACAGAGTATTGGGCCTGGAGTTCAAATTCGGCCTCAGACACTAGCTGTATGACCCTGGGCAAGTCACTTAACCCTGTTTGCCTTAGTTTCCTCATTGGTAAAATGAGAGCCGGAGAAGGAAATGGTAAACCACTCCAGGATCTTTGCCAAGTGATCCCCAAATGGAATCACCAAGAGTCAGACAGGGCTGAACAACCACACAGTTGCCTTAGGCACTGTATGGGGGAGAGGGCATTTGTATTTACTGTTTTTCTAGAACACAGTTTTTGTGATTTGCTTTTTATCTCTGGATTGAAGCAGTACACTAGGCAAAGTCATGGCCTAACTTGTGAGCCAGAATAGAAAGTTTGCCAATAGGACTAATCAAGAATATATTCAGATGAGAATGGTATTACAAGAGAGGAATTAATAAAAAGGTCCTTCCAATGTAAACTGTATATTCCAGACACTAAGATGAGGCATTCTGGCTGGTGCAGTTTGGTCAAAAATAAGAAATTATTTGCGGTTATAAGTTCCAGTTTATTCCAAAGCAATCTAGCTGGACACCAAACCACTGAAATGCAATCATTGAGCCAGCACCAATCACTGTAACATTCTAGACTAAGAAGGCATTGGGGGAAGGGTATCCTATTCACAGCCCCTTCCTCCATTTTAGGAAAGGGACTGGTTTTATAGACCACGAGGTAGGAAGAATCGACATCTGAAAAGACCTGTTTCAGTTCACAGAACAGAAGCTTAAATGGGGGGGGGGGGGTGCGGGGCGCCTTAGGAAAGGAACCCACCAAAAAGGACTCCACTGCCTCTATTTAAACTTAGTCACTTGAACTTCTAGGGGCCTTAGTTTCCTTATCTGTAAAGTGAGGGGCATGGCTAATGATTATGATCTATATTTAGAAAAAAGATCACACCCCTTTCCTACTTCCCCCCAAAGATGGGCACTTGCTACTGATAAATGGGCACAATTACCCAAACTGCTCTCTAATTTACTCCTTTCCACTAAGTCCCTTTCAAATGCTGACTTCTAACAATTACTCTGAGGAATTAGGACCACTTTAAGGAATTACTCTATTCCAAATCCTACAGGGATTACAAGAAATCATTCCTAGAGATACATCTTAATTCAGAGTCCACTTCCCCGAGAGAAATAAATCGTGTGCCTTGTAGATAAAATACCAGGGATCTACTTATTTCTCCCCCAAACTGCAAGGGAAATTTGTTCACTCCCGCAAGCATCCTATCTACTTCTTACCCCCTCGTCTCATCTACTTAGCCACATCCCCGCAAAGCCAACCCGCTAAGTCTCTACCCAGGCCCCCCTCGATCTGGGTGACCTTGAGTGAGGCGCAGCATTCCTATGGGCCGCAATTTTCTACTTTCTTAAAAAAAGGGGTGTGTGGCCGAGATGACCTCTAAAGTCCTCTCCCTAAACGAAAAGTTGTCCGACTCGAAGGTCTCAAGGGCCCAAGGGGAGCTGCCCTTCGCAGCGGGCAGTGGGAGCCACAGTGGTCCACGGGGAGGGAGATTTGGGCCAGCTCGGGCGAACCCGAAGGAGCGGAGACCCCCTTCAACCCCTCCCCCCGAGCAGAGAACCCTAGCAGGGGTGACGGCCCACGGCTGCCGAGCGCCCTTTACCTGGATGGGGCTTCCTCCGCTGGGCTCAGAGAACAGAGACCGAGGGGTCTACGTACACCAAGAGGGAGCGTTAAATGGGCGAGCTCACCCCAGAGAACCCCTCCTTCTTCCCGGTGGCTCCTCCTCCTTTTCCTTCTCGCTCCCCTAGCAGCGCCTCCTCCTCCCTCCAGACTTCCGGTCCAGGCTGGAGGGGGTGGGACCTAAGCACCGCCCCCTTCTCCCATTTGCCTATCCCATAGCGCCACCGACTGCGTGCTCCCTCCTCCATTGGCGGAGTGCGCAGTCCCTCTCGCCGCAGGCCTCCTGATTGGGCAGGCGAGCCCATGGCCGGGGCAGGGTTGCGGCAGAAGCGGGTGCCGCTTCGAGCTTGGTCCCTCCCACAGAGCTAGGGCGGAGGGGAAAATGGGGGGAGGGGTCGGCCTGGGAGCTCACGTACTGTTCGTCCGGCACGATCTTGGTCCCCTCTCTTACACTTTAAAATGTCCACCAGCCCTCCAGAGACACTGGCCCTATTCCTCCCTCCTCCACCTCCCCCCACCCATGCCCCTCCTTCCAGTCGGTGCCGTCTGCGCCTGCGCAGCGGTCAAACCGTTAGGCCGGCTCGCTCTAGCGCGGGGCTATTTATCTTTCACAACCTCCCCCACAAAACAAACAAACCAGTCCCTTCATTCTCTGGTGGGAGCACGACCCACTTTGTCCCCCAAGCGAGGGCCAGGAAAGGGACTGACTGACAAGCTCGTTACTGCAGCCTTTCAAGGGCGTGCGGGACCTTCTAGGATGGAATTGCTGCCGGGCCCTTAGAACGCACCAGCTATTCATTGTGGCAATGGAAAAACCCCCGCCCCTTAGATCCCAGCCTCTCGAGCGGCAGCCTGAAGGGACGCGCAGGCGCAGCGGCCATGGGCGAGAACCGCAGTGCTGCGTGACTGAACTAACGTAGCACCCACCGCGCTCGCGCTCGCGCTCGCGCTCGCGCTCCCGAGTCAGGGGGGGGAGGGGCGGGAGAAAAAAAAATGCTCGCGCGTGCGCAGGGGGAAGGACGGAGGAAGGAGAAGCCGGCTCCCGGTTGGCTGGCCCACGTAGGGCATAGAGCAAGTCGGAGAGCTCCGCTCTTGTCCACCACCCCTCCCCCCACCCCGGGCCTGACCCTGGAGTTCTTTGACTGCCATTGCAGCTCATGATAAATTCTGGCTTGAGCTGCATCTCAGCGTCTCCCCAAATCCAACCCTTGTCGGCGCAAGGTTCCCCTCTCCTACCCAACCTGGTCAAACATCCGTGCCTCGAAGACCAGGCACCCTAAGCTGCTTGCATGTGAGCTCCTTGAGGGCAAGGCCTGTCTTTAGTAGTTCTTTATATCGCCAGCACCATGCCTGGCATGTTTAATAAAAGTTTGTCGCTTGACAGACTGACGTTCTGTCTTTTCACTGCTCAAATTGTTAATTTCGGCTTCCGTGAAGCCTAAACTTGCCTTGTTGCAGCTCGTTGCATGCATTGCTCCTGTGCGGTCAAAGAGAACAAATCTGTACCGTTTTCAAATGCATCCTTGAAGACAGCTAAAAGATTGTCTCTTCTCTCCCCGCCCCCACTTTTCTGCGTGCAGAACAACCCATTTTCTTCAAACTGATCCTCTGAGCTCAAGGAGCTTCAGGATGCTGACAGTACCCCTTGCCACAATATCCAGATTATCTGTAGGGACAGGTACTGGAGATGTAGATTTCACAAGTGTAGGGAGCTCTAGGGTGAGAGAACTGCCATCTACCAATGCAGGTTGGCACTTGGTAGAGAGTTGTCTAGCTAAAGCCCCCAGAAGTTGTGACTTGCCCAGGGCCACACAGCCAGTATGATTCAAAAGTAGGAGGCCAGCTCTCTATCCACAATGCTTTATTTTTTCCCCTGAGGCAATTGGGGTTAAGTGACCTGTCCAGAGTCACATAGCTAGTAAGAGTAGAGTTGTTGGAGGTCACATTTGAACTCAGGTCCTCCTGACTCCAGGACTGTCTTTATTTACTTTGCCACCTAGCTGACACTGCTTCATTTTTAACTACCGTAAAATGAAAAAAAAAATGGAGGGAATTCGACAACTCAAATATTTATACTCTTCTCCTCTATGGTGTTAATATTATGGCTATCAGGGAGATAAAGATGAAGCCACTCTTTGCCATTATTGTGCTTGTTAGGAAGTATGTGTCAGAGAGTCAACTTGAACCCAGATCTCCTGGACTTTGAGGCTAGCTCTATCTGCTGCCCTCTCTTATCAACATCCTTCCTAAAAATGAGGTGCCCAGAAATGAACATAATAATTCAGTAGTAGTCTGAACAAGGCAGAGGGCAGCAGGACTGGCTAACCTGTCCATCTAATTCAGCAAAGCTTTATAAAGCCCCTAATATTTGTAAGACCTTGTGCTTAGCAAAGGTGACAAGGTCCATAAAGGTAAAAAGCAGCACAGTCTCCCCCCTGGCTCTTACAATGGAAGAATGAGGATTTGACAATCCATATAGATCAGTATGGTTGCTGTTGTTGTTTGTCCTTCATTCTCAAAGAGGACCATGACATCAGGGAGACGATGTCATGACATGCAAGTCAATTGGATTTAAGTGAGGCAGGGCTGTGCAAGGTCACCAGCCTCACTTTCTCCTCTGGAGCCATATGGGTCCAGGGGCAGGATATAGATCAGGACAACTGGAGATGGCCCCCATGGTATGAGGCACAATGAGATGGACAGGGCAAAGGAGACAGCCTCCCAGACTGTAGGATCTTTGAGGATCATAGATTTAGAGGTGGAAAGGACCTTAGAGGTCATCTAACCCAATGCCCCTGTTTCACAGAGGAGAAAAGTAAGGTTTAGAGAACCTTAGTGACTTGCTCTGGGGTCACACACAGGCAGGAAGTAATAAAAGGGACATTCAGGTCTCTGACTCCAGAGGACTCCCCATGTTCTTCCTAATAAGTGGCACCATACCACTTATTAGGTGAGCAAGCATAAGCAATTTATTACCAACGAAAGAAAAAGGTATTTCAAAGAACAGAAGGCTTACTGGGGGCTTGATAGTGTCAGGTGCCACGGGAGTCAAGAAAAAGTTGTCATCGTTTGTTCTTCATTCTCAAAGAGGACCATGACTTCAGGAAGCTGATGCCACAACATGCAAGTGAATTGGATTTAAGTGAGGCAGGACTGTGTAAAGTGACCAGCCTCACTCTCTCCTCTGGAGCCATCTGAGTCCAGTGGCCTGATATGGATCAAGACAACTAGAGATGGCCCAGGATGCAATGAGGGACCTTGGCTCTTTTAAGCTAAGGTCTTTAACAGGTCTGTTTGACTGAGGCAGTACCCATTCAGTGATTAAGGCTAGGTAAGAAATGAGGCAGAGAGCTGAGAAAAAGGTCCAGAAAAGGGGGTTTGTCTTCAAGACAGTTTCAGTAGAATGGAGGTGGGCAAAGGATCATAGATTTAAAGCTGGAAGGGACCTAAGAGGCCATGAAGTCTAATGCCTCCATTTTTCAGATGAGGAAACTGAAGGCCAGAGAGGTTTGGTGACTTAAGCAGCATTATACAGAGAAGAGTCTGAGGGCTTCCGGACCACGGGCTCCGCACTCTGCTTCAGCACGTTGCCCCCTCGAAAGGGAAGGGGATTGAGAAAGGAATTAATCTAGAAGGGGTGGGTAGGGTTCCTCTCTCCCCTATCCCTAATGACCGAGGTCAAAGGCATCAGCAAAACGTACGTTTAAAATGGACAAGAAAGAAAACCGGGAGCTGGTGTGGACCCTCAGTAGTCAATGACAAGGATGGGAGGGAGGGAACCTCTTTTAAACTTTGGACCATGCCCAATATCAGGCCACACTGGGTTCTGTAGATAGTCAGGATAATAGCTCATATAGCTATAATTGTCTGAGGTTTGCAGAGCATGTTCCCTACCCCCAGCCCTTCCCAAACACAATGCTGTGGGTTAAACGGTGCTAGTGTTATTCCATTTTCTAATGAAAACACTGAAGCTCAAGGGCTAAATGACTCCCCCAGGGTCACATAGTTTAGAGGTGATAGTCAAATCTGGTTCTCTGCCTCTCAATCCATTGCTCGGGTTCAACCATGCCCCAGTTTAGGCACTTAAATGTTTGCTGCTTTTGTCAAATGCATTGACCTTTTAATCTGACTTTGAGGGTCAGCCTGAGGTAGTGGAGAAATGAGTCTTAGTGGTTCTCTGTAGTTGGTGTATGCCACTCTGCTACTAGCTTCCTATGTTACTTTGGACAAATGATTTCCCCTTTCTGTGACTCAGTTTCCTGTTCTCAGAGATCACCAAGTCAGACTAGATGTTCTCAAGTCCCTCGCAACTTTAAAACTCTATGGATGAGTTCGTGATTTCACAATTTAGGGCCAAGCTCAGTTCTCTATTCCTAAGACTCCCATGAAATCAATCTTCTGTGAAGATTAATGAATTTTGCAAAAGGTAAGACCTGGAAATGGAATAATTTCCCTGTACAATTTGCACATCCAAGCCCAGAGGCACATTGAAATGCAGGCTTAAAAGGTGAACAATATCCTCTGTCCATCTGGCAAATAAAATAATCTGCTAGTTTTCCCTTCCAGCCTGAGATGCAGGACACCAGAAAGATCAGGGAATTAAGACCAAATAAATGGTTTTTACATTTAACAAAAGGCCGGAAAGGTTACCCAGGCTGATTTTTTCAAAAGCAGAATTTGTGGTTGTAGCAGCAAGATGCTGAAATGTCTGCCCCTGTTGAAAAATAACATCCCAGCCCCATGACTCAGCAAGTCATTTTTTGCAGCTGCCTGGATGCCTTGTTCACTCAGGCTTTAGGAAACTGAAGACTTATTATTTCTCCTGTGCTCAAAGCAAGCCCTAGGGGCCCATGCTGAGGTGGTTTCAAATATTCCTTTCTCCTTTTATAGTGCATCCAAAAAGAAAAATAGAGAGAGAGAGAGAGAGGTAGGGCGGAAAAGACACATCAAGGTATGATACAAGGAAGCCTGCTCTGGCAGAACCAGTTAATTCCAGCAGGAAACAATACAGGACAAGATGAGCTCTAGACAGCTACAGTTACAAGTTTCTTGGATACTTACACCACACTCAGAGCCATAACAAACTTTACACGTCAACCTTTCACTTTCTGGCTCTCTGTTGTTAATGATTAGAGATGTCCTCAAAGATTGTCTGAAATCCAGAGGGAGCTTTATAAAAGTCTTACTATCTCTCCCTAGGCATCTGTGTGCTTAGAGTCCAAGATCTCAGCCAGTGGCTGAGAGTGGGACACACCCCGTGGGACACACCCCATTCTGAAGCACTGACTGGATTCATCCTGGGCCTCAAAGGCAGGGGAAAAAAAATCAAAAGAACAGATTAAAGGCTGAATGGCCTTTTGGCAATAACTAAATGGAATTCCTCTTCTCCGTACAAAAGCATTTTGGACAGCGATCTATTCTGGGGTCTGTGAATTTTTTTTAAAAATATTTTGATAATTGTGTTTCAAGCTAATTGGTGTCCTCTGCAATCCAAAGTATCTTATTTGAAAATATTACTCTATACTATTGAACTATAGGAAATGATAATCTCGGAGAAACCTGGAAAGATTTACATGAACTGATACAAAGTGAAATGTGCTGTATACAAAGTAACAGCAATGTTGCAGGATGATCAGTTGTGAACGATTTAGCTATTCTTAGCAATACAAGGATTCAGGACAACTGTGAAGGACTCAGGATGAAAATGCCATCCACTCCCAGACAAAGAACTGATGGTGTCTGAATGCAGATTGAAGCATACTTTTTTTTTACTTTATTTTTCTTGAGGGTTTTTTTTAGTCTATGTTCTCTTTCACAGCGTGATTATTATGGAAGTATTTTGCATGACTATACACACATATACATATATGTGTATGTATATGTGTGTGTATATATCCAATTGCTTGCCTTCTCAGTGGGGGAGTGGGGAGGGAGGAAGGGAGAGAATTTGGAACTCAAAGTTTTAAAAAATGAATGTTAATAATTGTTTTTCCATGTAACTGGGGGAAAATAAAATACCAATGAAGATATTCTAAAAAGGGGTACTCGACACCAAACGTTTTAAGAACCCTTCATTTAGGATCATAGATCTAAAGCTGGAAGGTGCTTTCAAGATTAGGCAGTCCAACTGCCTCATTTTAGAGAGGGACAGAGGAAAATCTGGGCCTGAGATCAATATGATAGGACCATAGATTTCCAATGAAAGGGACCTCTGGAAATTGAGGCTCAGGGAAGTGATTGGTAGAGCAGGTATAACTGGGGCTCTCCGGCCCCTACTTCTTCCAGACCATCTTGGTAACACATTGCCAATACTCAATTTACTAGTTTTTCCACATTCTATGCATGTGTTTTAGAGTTGTTTGTTTTTTTTTTGTTATTTTTTGACTGATGCACAGAATCCAATTGGACACCCAATTAATAGTCTCTACAAGGACAAGATTACATTCCTGATGACAGATTTAGAAGGATCTTTGAGGTCACCTCTTCATCCTCTGAAATCATGGCCTTGGCTTGCATCGGAATTAGCACTTCACAATCAGTAACATCAAAATGCCATTTCATGTTCCCTCTTTAAAAACCAGTCTGCTAACTCTAACTCTTAACTTGACTTTCAATCTCAAGCCTCTGGGCCTTAGCTAAAGTTTGGCCTCTGCCTAGAGTACTCTCTATCTTCACCTCTGGCTCTTGGAATCTCTGGCTCCCCAAAAGGCTCAGCTCAGGTGCCCCTTTCCCTCCCCTCCATTTGTAAGCATCTGCCTCCCACACTTCCAAACTACTTTGCATTTACTTTGTATATGAAATTGAGGACAGGCATATGTATTGAACATCTTCAAGATTGTTCATCTAGAAAAGGCTAAGTGGGGATCTTCTTCTTTGAGAACTGTGGTTATATGTAAGAGAAGTGCCTTGGGGAATATAAACAGAGAGTTCTCAAAAGAAATCTTAACAAATTAATAATAATAAGCAAAGTATTAACAACCACATGGAAAAATGCTCCAAATTACTAATGATAAGTTAAATGCAAATCAAAAAAACCCTGATGTTTCACCTCACTTGCTGCAAACGGGCAAAGATGAGGAAAGATTAGAATAATATTCAAGGCAGTTGTGGGAAGATAGTCATACCAGGACATTGTTGGTGGACTGTGAGCTAGTACAACTATTTTGGAATTATGCAAATTAAGTGACTAAAATGTCCAGTTCTGACCTAAAGATGCCACTCCTAGGGTTATACTCCCAGGAGGATAAGAATAAGGTCCCTAATTACACCAAAATATTTAGAGCAACACTTTTTGCGAAACAAAGTAGATGCCTATCAACTGGAAAATGGTTCCAGGGGTGGGGAACCTGCAGCCTCCAGGCCAAATATGGGATTTGTTCAGTGAAGTTTGGATTCAGTCAAAGGGCTGTACTTGAGGCCCTAGAGGGCTGCATATTGCCTCAAGGCTAAAGGTTCCCCACTCCTGGGCTAAACAAATTGTGTTATGTAAATGTAAGAGAACATTACTATGCTTTAAGAAACGATGAATGTGATAAATGCAGAGATGCATGAAAATATGTACATGATCTGATACAGAGTAAAGTAAGCTGAACCAAGAAAACGATGCACGTGACTACAACAATGTAAACAGAAATTACAGTTACAAAAAACTCAAAAGTTAATGTTGTGAAATTACAAAGGATAAGCAGTTTACTACAAGAACAGAATAGATATGAGGAAATACCCTTCCCTACCCTTCCAGAGATGGTGGGGGGAGGGGGGAGAAGGGGGGGTGGGGGGGTGGTGGTGGTGTGAACAAGTGTGGTATGATGCACAAACTGTCACTTCTTTTGATGTATTGATCAGTTTTGGTCTTTCAAAAATATTTGTTTGATTTGCATTTCTCTAATCAATAGTGATTTAGAGCATTTTTTTTTCATATGACTATAGGTATCTTTAATTTCTTCCTCTGAAAACTCCCTGTTCATATCTTTGACTCATTTCTAAATTGGGGAATGACTTGTATTCCTATAAATTTGACTCAGTTCCAGTTAGATATGTACTCAGTTAGATATGAGGCGTTTATCAGAGACACTGGCTGTAAAGATTCTTTCCCAATTCTCTCCTGTCAGATTGGCTAACATGACAAAACAGGAAAATGATAAATGCAGGAGAGGATGTGGGAAAATTGGAACATTGTTACATTGTTGGTGCAGTTGTGAAATGATCCAGCCATTCTGGAGAGCAATTTGGAACTATGCCCAAAGGGCTATAAAAATGTTCATGCCCTTTGACCCAGCAATACCACTTCTAAGGCTGTATCCCAAAGAGATCACAAAAGTGGGAAATGGACCAGTATGTACAAAAAGATTTATAGCACCTCTTTTTGTGGTAGCAAAGAATTAGAAATCAAGGGGATGTCCATCAATTGGGGAATGGCTAAAGAAGTTGTGGTATATGAATGTAATGGAATAATATTGTGCTATAAGAAATGAGGAACAGACAGACTTCATTATAACTTGGAAAGACTTATATGAACTGATGTTGAATGAGGGGAGCAGAACCAGGAGAACATTATACATGATTACAGACACACGGTATCTGTAAGGACTAACTTTGATAGACCTGGCTCTTCTCATCAATGCAAGGTTCAAAGACAGCTCCACAGTATTCATTATGGAAAAAGCTATGCACATCCAGAGAACGAATTATGGAGTCTGAATGCAGATTGAGGAAAACTATTTGTTCTCTTTTTTTTTCCTCCTTTTTTGGTTTCATTTCTTCTTTCTCATGATTCATTCCATTGATTATAATTCTTCTTTACAACTGGACTATTATGTAAATAAGTTCAATACGAAAGTATATGTAGAACTTATATTGGATTAAATGCCTTCTTGGGGGGTAGGGGGGAGGAGAGGGAAGGAGGGAGAGAAAATTTGGAACTCAAAAACTTGTGGAACTGAGCGTTGTAAACTAAAAACAAAAAAAAATTAATAAAAAATATTTGTTATATGTGATGGTTCTCTGGAGGGAGAGGGATCTTGGGAGAAACTTTGGTGATGTTAAAAAAGAAAAGACATCAATAAACACCTGTTTTAAAAAACAGAAATGCCTTGCAGAAACTTTTGGAATATGGATAGACATTCTCTTGGAGAAGGAAATGGCAAACTATTCCAGTGTCGTTGCCAAGAAAACCCCAGATGGCGTCACAAAGAATCAGACACAACTGAAATGACTGAACAAAAATGGACATTCTCTAACTGGTTCTGGTTGGGAATGGCCATCTCTTTGATTGGCTGAATAGCTGGAATTTGGAGGACCAGGGTTTGAATCCCAGCTCTCCTACCTGTTCGAAAATGAAGAACAAACAACAACAACCAGAATTTGGGACCCCTTCAAAAGACCAAAGTGTCACCTGTTCTCAACTCCTCTCTCCATGTACCTCTACTCTTAGTTTTGACTCCTTTGGTGACAGGGGTCAGGTAAAGGTTATAAGGAGAGAGGCCTTAAACCCTCTCACCCTGAGGCTGACCCCATAAAAAATAGGCCTTGTTCCTTTGCTTCTGCATTTGTACTTTGATTTTAGGTGAAGAGATTGGATACCGGAATCTTTCAAGTTTTAAAATGTCAGGAAAATGAGAAATATGGGAGTCCATTGTCAATTCCAAGACAGTTTTTGTAGCCAGCTCAACACCAATGCCCAGATAAGCAAGTGACCTTCAGACCTAGGCCAGAGGTAGCTGAGACTAGGACCCATACAGCAGCAGTGCCACATTTAAACAGGAACTCAGGGGAACCAATGCAGGGTAGAAACTGTGCTAAGTTTGGGAAAGGGCCCCCAAAGTGGTCCAGGAAAATGTTCGTATTTCTTTCCTTGATATATTTTTGAAATAAATGTACTTTTTAAAAAGCTAACTAATATTAAGTGATTAAATGGAACTGGGGCACTAGTCACTGGCTCTTAATGGCAAGGAATGCAAGCTATGGGGACTTAAGAATGCAAGCTATGGGGCTCAAGCTGATAGCTTTAGAAGAGACCTTATAACTCCCAAGGGAGACATAGTAGTCCCGACTGGTTTAGAGAGTCAGGTTATAATTGCTACATATATATTTTGTATCGACTATATATATGTTGTGCCTCTGACCTCCTCATTAAAACGTAAGCTCCTTGAGGGCAAGCAGTCTTTCTCCTTTTTGAAGCTTTTACAAAGGAAGGAAGGAAACATTTATTAAGCACCTCCTACATGCCAGGCACTGAACTAAGTGCTTTACAAATATTATCTCATTTAATCTTTGCAATAACCCTGGGAAGTAGGTGCTATAATTATCCTCATTTTATAATCAAGGACACTGAGGTAGACAGAGGTTAAGTGACCTTCCCCGGGATCACATAGCTAGCTAGCAAGGCTCTGAGGCAGGATTTGAACCCAGATCTTACTATGCACTGCATCACCAGCTGCCTCTGCTAATTGGTGGGAATTCAAGACCACAAGCCATTCTTCCATTTAGCCACAATTTCGTTTTGGCTTTGGCTTTCATTTTTAGAGAGAATGTCAAGGTTGATACAATTTATTTCTTCCAGTATTATGCCTACTTGTCAGTCAAGGGAAAAGGATCTCATATTACCAACAACTAAATTCATGTTTTTTTGTTGCTCAGTCACTTTCAGTTGTATCTGACCCTTCATGACCCCTTTTGGAGTTTTCTTGGCAAAGATACTGGAGTGGTTTGCCATTTCTTTCTCCGGCTCATTTTGCAGATGAGGAAACTGAGGCAAACAGGGTTAAGTGACTTGCCCATGGTCACACAGCTAATAAGTGTCTCTGAGACCAGATCTGAACTTAGGAAGATGAGTCTTCCCAACTCTAGACCTGGCATTCTATCCACTGCACCACCTAGAAGTTCCTGTTTATACATAGTCTAAACCTGATGGGATGCTTAGCACCTCCTGTCCCTTTTTCTGCCACTGCTTCCATCACTGGAGCAGTGTCAGTGGCCTTATAGGACCAAGGACCATTTTGTATTTTTCTTTATTTCGGTGGTTGCTATATCTGTATACAAAGCAGCCAGTGTCCTGGGCATGAGCCTGCGTGTACTTAACTAGGTTGGCCCTAGGCAAGCAGCCACAGACTGTGGTCAGACAAGACTTGAAGCCTTTCCAGTTCCTTAGAATCTGCCAGAGCTCATGCAACAGGGCTCTAGCCTTTGAATGAGCAACACGGGGAAGATGAATAGGGAAACAGACAGAAGTGATTTTTCATTGGAGCAGACTATAGGTCACCTAGACAGAAAGAGGAAGTTGATGAGTTCGGGAAAGAGATTACAAGCTTGGCACAGATTCATAATACTGTAATTACAGGGGCCTTCAGTTATCCATACATCTGTTGGAGCTCTCTCTCTCTCTCTCTGCCAAAAGCATAGCAGCTAATAACTCTGCCTTGCCTTAATGATAATTTCATTGTAACGGGGGGCTGGTGAGTATGTACAGTGTCCTTGGGTAATGCAGTCTCCATGTGGAAGATGCCAGAGAGCCTGCTTCTGGGAGAAGCCTGCTTCTGGGAGCTGTGGCTGGTTCTTTTCTGCTAACCACAAGATGCAGAGACGGATTGTTGATTGACTATCTGCATAATAAGAACTAAGGTGTACTAACCAGCCAAATAAAGGCAGAATCTTCATTTAGCGTTCTGGGCCTCCTTCCTGCCTGGGGGTGTTCAGTGAGGAAGTAAGAACTGCTAAACATTTTACAGCTTCTCCCTTTTGGGGTCACCACTGTGTGGTCCTTGCTATTGCTTTTTTCTCTACTACACACTTTCTCTTCTATTTTAGGTGATTGGAGGCAGGTATAGCCTTGTGAGCTTCAAATGGTCAGAGAGGAGGGCCACTAGGGGAGTAGGAGCCAGAGTCTATGCCAATAGCTTGGGCTTGGGGAGGGATCTTTAGGACTCAACTCAGCAGTAAGGCTCTAGTCTAAGGAATGACCTGAAGGATCTAGCCCAGCAGAAGGTGAGATAAGGACTCATCCAGAGGCTAACGCTGCATTTGGAAGTGAACTTGGTGAACCAATGCCATGTGGAAACTGCTCTGAGTTTGAACCCACTGTCCCTAGGGACCAAGGCAATATAGAAGTGAGTGTGCCTTTAAGTATTTGGGGAAAATATTTGTGCTTCTGCTCTTGCTATATCTTCATAGTAAAGATCCCCTTTGTAAAAATTCATTGATGTTAAGTGCTTAAAGTGGAACCAGGGGGCCAATAGCCAGTGGTTAAAAGTGAGGGTGTTAGAGCAGAATGTGCACTCTAGCAAACAGCATTAGAGATAGCCAGCCTTGCTCTGGAAGAGTGAGTCCAGAGTCCTGGATCCTTCCAAAACAAGGGGACATTCTATTCTGGATGGGATTCTCAACAATGGGGAAGAATTTGTAGCTGGGGGTGGAAATGATGAGGAAATAACCGCTCTCACCTAGAGTCTGTGAGAGAGGAGAGGAAATCTGAGCATACAACCTAGAGCCTATTTCAAAGCATTCACAGGAAGGATAGTTAAGATTCCATGGACTAAAATTCTACAGTGAAAGTCAGCCCAGAAGGATAGCCTCAGGAATGAAATTCTGAATACACAAAGGGAAACAATTTCTAATGGGGTGAAAAATAGGAATTATCTGATGAGAACAATGTGAATGCACAGATAGCCCATCAACCAGCCTAGATTTTTAAAAAGAGTATGTTTAGAATGTGGACACTTCTCTACCTCCAGGGTCCGTGGATGAATACGTGATCGGGTGAATGGATGAACGCACAAAATCACCTTGGCATGATTCTGTAAGAATAGTGAGGAGAGTTAAGACACTGAACTCAGTTAAGATTGGTAAAGAAATCTAAACATAACATTACATGGTGGTGTGGAGTTATGAGAGGATCTAGTAGTAATACTAGCCTCTAGGAACAACATTCATGACCTCAGCAGTACCATGGCCTTCAACAGCTTGTTCTTCTAAGAGTCAGGGAGGGAGCAAATAAGCATTTATTAAGCACCTACTATGTGTCAGGAATCTGTGCTGAGGTCATGTGATCCTCACAACAACCCTTTGAGATAGGTCCTCTTGTTATCCCCATTTTACAGTTGAGGAAACTAAGGCAGAAAGAGGTTAAATGATTTGCCCAGGGTCCCATAGCCACCTAGTAAAAGTCATTTATATGAATTATGGTTGTTTAGCCCTCCAGGAAACTTCCCAGTCTAAAACTGACAGTGCTAGTGTAGACAATCTATGAGTTAAAAAAAACCCCTGAGAGTCATCCTTCATGCACACTCTAATCTCAAGATCAACACGTCCCCAAACCAATGACACACTCTTTTGTAAAAAGAGAATCACCAGGTACAGCCGGGAATAGCAAAAAGGGAACATGGTGGGTGTTTTTTCATCTCCACTAAAGGGAGAAGGATCAAAGTAGGAAGAGGATCACTGCTAGAGGTTGATGAGACAATGGTAACTAACAGTTATCTATATAACAGTAAAGAAAAGGCAGCCTTGTTCTGTTCTTACGGTACTTCGGTTTTGTTCTGCCACAAAGAGTGACCTTTGAAAGGCAGGAAGGACAAAATCAAAATGGCCAAAGGCAGTCAATACCCAAGATAAGGAGCTAATAAGAGAGCACTGGCTGAGGTGTCCTTGTTGAATTCAAGTCACCTGGCCCAGAGAGATTATGGCTTTGGGTGCTGAAAGAATACTAGTGGCTGGGATTTTCCAGCCACTAATAGTGATGTTTAATAAATTCCAGGAAATGGGAGTGGTACCGAAGGATCAGAGAAGGATAAATGTTGTCTCAGTTTAAAAAAAAAAAAAAGGAAAAGTAATGTCTGCAAACTCCAGCTCAGTGGCTTTGACTTTAATCCCTGGTAAAATGCTAGAATGGATTATTAAGGGGATGGTTAGTGATTATATTGAGAAAGAAGCAGTGATCATAAGCTCTAGAGAGGCTTCATCAAGCACAGGGTGTGCCAGGCTAAGTTTACTATTACTTACTTATTTTTTTAACAGGATTACTAAAGTGATAGGACATTTTTATGCTAAAGATATATTATATCCAGATTTTACTTTATTTTTTCTCTTTTCAGAATGGATATCTCCATCTAGGAATGGATGTACATCTTGGATGGAAGTACAGGAGGAGGCAAACAATTAGTTCTGGTTTTCTGGTGATTTTCCTTTGTTTCTCCTAACTGTGATCTCCAAACAAATTGATCTCCCCTCCCCTCCCCTCCCCACCTCTTCTCTCCTCTCCTCTCCTCTCCTCAGCTTCAGCCTATCTGGTAGAAAACATTTGATAAAGTATCTCACGCTGTCTTTGTGGGACAGGTGGAGAAATATGGACTAGGTAGAGGTAGATGACCTTGGAACTGGTTGAATGACCAGGCCCAAATAGTACTTGCTAATTGTTAAATATCAGCTTGGCAGGAGGTCTCCAGGAAAGTACCCCAGGGTGATGTGCTTTGCCCTGTGTTGTTTTCAGTTTTATTAATGACCTATAAAAAGGTATGAGGCAATATTCTTTTCAATTTTCCAGATGTCACAAGGCAGGAAGGATAGCTGAATGACTAGAGGACAGCCAGGATCCCAAAAGATCTTGGACTGAATCCATTAAGATGAAATTCAATAGCCCTAAATGCAAAGTCTTGGGGCAGCTAGGTGGCACAGTGGATAGAGTACTAGGTCTGATGTCAGGACGACTCATCTTTCTGAGTCCAAATCTGGCCCTAGACACTAGCTATGTGACCCTAGGCAAGTCACTTCATTCTGTTTGCCTCAGTTTCCACTTCCATAAAATGAGCTAGAGAAGGAAATGGCAAACCACTTCAGTATCTGCCAAGAAAATTCCATATGCGGCCACGAAGAGTTGGACATAACTGAACGATAATACAAATTCTTACAATTGGGTTCCAAAAAAATCATCTTTCAAGGAAGCATGGTTCAGTGGAAAGAAGTCTGGATTTGGAGCTAGAGAGCCTGGGGGGCAAATCTTTATTTTACCTCTTTAATCCTTGGATCTTGGACAAAACACTTTACCCCCCTGGGCTGCAGTATTCTCATCTGTAAAATGAGCAGGTTAGAGTGGATTACGTTGGAAGGCCCTTCTAGAGATCACAATACAAGATGGCAGAGGGACAGTTAGACAACAGTTTTTCTGAAAAAAGACCAGGACGGTTTAATACCCTGCAAGCTCCATAGGAGTCAGGGATGTAATGTGGCAGCCACTAAAGTTAATGCCATTTTGGGTTCATTAAGAGAGGTAGGGCTCCCAGGAGTAAGGAAGTGACAGCCTCCCTCTATGCTGCTCTGGGCTGGCTATATTGGCAGTATTGCATTTAGCTGTAGGCCCTGTGGCTGAGCAAGAACACTGATGGATTGGAGAGCAGGTAAGAGAAGGCAACCTCAATACAGAAGGTTCTCCAATCCTTGCCAGATGTGTAACAACCACTCACCAACTGGACATTTTTAGCCTGGAGAAGACTTGGGGCAGGGTGGGGCATGACAGCTGTTTTCAAGTATTCCATAAATTGTTAGATGGAAGAAAGATTAGATTTGCTCTGCTTGGACCCAGAGGGCAGAGCCAAGGGTATCCTAGTGGAAGGTGCAAAAGTAAAATTTAGGTTGGATGTCAGGAAAACCTTCCTGACAAATTGGTGGTGGTTTTCAGTTGTGTCTGACTCTTTGTGTGCTTGTACCAACCCATCTTCCAAGACCCAGCTTTTTAATGAAGTTTTCCCCAACTAAACTCAGGTCACACAGATTCCTCACTTCCCTGAGCTCTAATTGTACTCAGTCTATAAATTTAACAATTAATTGTTCTCCAGTTGTTTCCTATATTAATCTTATGCCCTCAACTAAGGAAAGGGGGCATCTCTTATATTTCTCTCGGCTAATACTTTCCTCAACCCCTTCCACCCCAGTTGGCTGGGGACCTTATTGTCAATCAATAAAGATTTGAATGCTAAGATCCATCCACTAAGATCAAGTCAAATGAAACCCAATTCATTATAGCATGGTATGGGGTGACCCTGGATGACTGAAGACTGTGCCAGCACTCTGAAAGTGGGCTCTGTTATGTAGGTCCTATCCAAGCTTGGCGGCTATCATCCAAGGACTAGACTCATTCAGTTCAGAGAGCTTTATTGTCTGAAGGGTGGCTGCCCAGGAACGAATTGTTTTTCAGCTACAACTCAGGGTTAAATTTAATGTGTGTGTGTGTGTGTGTGTGTGTGTGTGTGTATGTGTGTGTGTGTGAGAGAGAGAGAGAGAGAAACAGAGACAGAGACAAAAAGAGACAGAGACAGAGAGAGACAGATAGAGAGATGGACTCCTTGAGCAGTCTGATGAAGCCTCTAGACTTCTTCTCAGAGTTATGTTTTTAAATGCACAAAATAAAATACATAGGATTACAAAGGCAACTATACTGGAATGGAGGGGTATGCTGGAGCCAGCTCTGATTGACCCTGGAGAGCTAATGGTTTGATTTTCAGGTGAGCATTTACACCTGGCAAAAGCTACATTGATTTCTCTTGTTGATTGTCTAGACTTAAGAAAATGGTGAAGAAAATGTTTATAATGCAGAATAAACTTAAAAGTGGGTTGTCAGTAATTTTTTTTTTAACTCGGAGAGCTTGTTAAAACATTTCCCAGTATTGCGAGAATTTCCAGGATCCTTGCTAGCCACTGCACAAATAAGCCAGCACAGGATGAAGACGGACATGTATATCTCAGTTTATTTAAGCACTTAAGAGTGTGACACACACCATCTGTGAGTGCTGGACATGTGTGTCTCACAATCCTGCAGATGACGCATATATCCATATGTATATATACACATACGTATACATATATTCTGTTTCCTACTGAGCTGCGTGACAGAGATGGTTAACAGAGAGAAAGCATGAAGTTTCTTACAAAACAGAAAAGCTATAGGGGGAGAAGGTAGTTTTTAAGAAAAGAGAGGATGCTTAAATTGTTACAGAAGAATGTGTGCTTTCCTATAGCCATTTACCCTGGATCAAAGGAACCGGTATCTTAATCAACGTTTGTTAAGCTCTTATTACTCTATTATTAGAGAGGATAAAGAGAAAGAAGTGAGCTCCTGGAACTATTCAAAGTCCTAGGAGTTTTCTTTCATAATCTTAAAGTGGCTAGGGGAAGGGAGGGAACAAAGGAAGATAAACGCTGCCCAGGTCAATAACCCACAAAGGCAAAGGAATGCAAGAACAAAAAATAAAGGACAAGATGGAGTCACTTATGTTCTCCTAAAAATCCACTTTCAACACCAACATTCCACTGGGATAGCCAATCAAGGATCATTGCAGTGTTTCAATAAATAATGTCTGTACAAAAGCTAGACTCTCCCATGGGGTCTGCTAACATTAAATTTATAGCTCTTGTTGGCTACATTCAATGAAACAAACTGAAGTCTAAAGCTGTTGTTCGGTTGTTTTAGCTATGTCTGACTCTTCGTGGTCCCATTTGGCATTTTCTTAGCAAAGATACTGGAGTGGTTTGTCATTTCCTTCTCCAGCTCATTTTACAGAGAGGAAACTGAGGCCGACAAGGTTAAGTGACTTGCCCAGGGTCACATGACTAGTCAGTGTCTGATGTAGAATTTGAACTCTTCCTGAATCCAGGTCCAGCACTCTATGCATCTCACCACCTAGCTGCCTTTGAATTCTAATAGAAGAATCTAAAACCACCTGCTTAGTTCAATATGGTGGTAGGTATGGATCGATTCTCTGCTGCTTGGGCTAATTCTAGCCTAACAATTAACACCAAGAAAACTCAGGTGCTCCATCTACCACCTCACCATCCATACATGGAACCATTATTTATAACAAATGGAGAAGTTTTGGATGCTGTGGATAAGTTCACTTACCTTGGTAGTGTACTTCGCAGGGTTGTACACATTGATAATGAGGCACTGCCAGAGCTAGCTCAGTATTTGGGAGGCTCCGAAGGAAAGTACTGGAAAGAAGAGGTATTAGACTGACTACCACGTTGAAGGTCTACAGAGCTGTGGTGCTGACCTCATTGTTGTTTGCCTGTGAAACCTAGACAGTCTACTAGCACCATGCCAGGAAACTGAATCCCTTCCATTTGAACTGTCTTAGGAAGATTCTGAAGATCACCCAGCAGGATAAGGTACCAGACACTGAGGTCTTTTCTTGAACTAAACTGCCAAGCATTCAAACTCTACTTCAAGGAGCGCAACCCCATGGGCTGTTTATCCTTAAATTTTTTTTCATTTATTTAATATATTTAGTTTTCAGCATTGATTTTTACAAGACTTTGAATTACAAATTTTCTCCCCATTTCTACCCTCCTGCCCACTCCAAGATGGTGTATATTCTAGTTGTCCCGTTGCCCAATCATCCCTCCCTTCTGTCACCCCACTCCCCTCAAATCCACTTTTCACTTCCTTTCTTGTAGGGCAAGATAAATTTCTACACCCCATTGCCTGTGTATCTTATTTCCTAGTTGCATGCAAAAACTTCTTTTTTGTTTGTATTTGACCATCTGTTTTTAAAACTTTGAGGTCCAAATTCTCTCCCCTCTTCCCTCCCCACCCACCCTCCCTAAGAAGGCAAGCAATTCAGCATAGGCCACATGTGTATCATTATGTAAAACCCTTCCACAACACTCATGTTGTGAAAGACTAACTATATATTGTTCCTTCCTAACCTATCCCCCTTTATTGAATTTTCTCCCTTGACCTTGTCCCTTTTTGAAAGTGTTTGTTTTTGATTACCTCCTCCCCCTATCTGCCCTCCCTTCTATCATCCCCCTTTTTTTTATCTTCTTCCTCCTTCTTTCTTGTGGGGTAAGATACCCAATTGAGTATGTATGGTATTCCCTCCTCAGGTCAAATCCGACGAGAGCAAGGTTTACTCATTCCCCCTCACCTGCCCCCTCTTCTCTTCCTACAGAACTGCTTTTTCTTGCCACTTTTATGAGAGATAATTTACCCCATTCTATCTCTCCCTTTCTCCCTCTCTCAGTATATTCCTCTCTCACCCCTTAATTTGATTTTATTTTTTTAGATATCATCCCTTCATATTCAACTCACCCTGTGCCCTCTGTCTATGTATATGTATATACATACACACATGTATATGCATGCATACATATATATACACATACACACAATACACATACATATATATACATACCCATATATATGCATATACACACATATATACATATATACATACATACATACACACATATGCATATTCCCTTCAGCTACCCTAATACATGAATCATACACATCATCTTTCCATGTAGGAATGTAAACAAAACAGTTCAATTTTAGCAAGTCCCTTGGGATTTCTCTTTCTTGTTTACCTTTTCATGCTTCTCTTGATTCTTATGTTTGAAAGTCAAATTTTCTATTCAGCTCTGGTCTTTTCACTGAGAAAGCTTGAAAGTCCTCTATTTTGTTGGAAGTCCATATTTTGCCTTGGAGCATGATACTCAGCTTTGCTGGGTAGGTGATTCTTGGTTTTAATCCTAGCTCCCTGTGTTGATAAGCAAAACAGCCTTTGTTTTCTTTGAGTAATTCAGTGAGCCTTACTAGGTGCTAAGCCCCAGGCCCAAACCCCATCAGCTGTTAACCTAATCTATGTGGATGTGAACCTTCCAGGGTCCTAAGGGGAGGGGCCAACTCAAGAACCAATCACCAGAGAACAAATCGTCAGATGACGCTTGATGATGTCTGAAGCCCTATAAGAAGGGAGGACAGAGCCATTTGTGTGGGGCTCTGGAGATAGTGTTGATGAGCAGACTCTGGGCAGCTATAGCTAAGGAGCCCTCCAGCTTGTAAACCCGGTTGCTGAGACTTTGTTGAACTCTGGTAACTATGTGTTGGGATTTGAATCAGACAAAGTCTTTTGATGTTTGTAATTTGTTTGCATTTTGTTTTGAAGTTCAGGGTGCTGGCTTTTCCCCCTGAACTAACTGAATGATATTTGAATGCTGAATTAAAAGTAAGCTTGTCAACCCCTTCACCTTGCTTTCCTTAATTAAGCAGATCAGAAGAACCTGTGCTGTTAGCAGCTTTCTGGGTGCTGGTTGTGGGTGAATCTTATACCCCCACAGAAGCTGCTAGCCAGATTGTTAAAACACTTCCTTGACCTCTGGAATGTTGTATTCCAAGCCCTTCGATCCCTTAAGGTAGAAGCTGCTAGATCCTGTATTATTCTGATTGTGTTTCCACAATACTCAAATTGTTTCTTTCTGGCTGCTTGCAGTATTTTCTCCTTGATCTGGGAGCTCTGGAATTTGGCAACAATATTCCTAGGAGTTTTCTTTTTGGGATCTTTTTGAGGAGGCGATCTGTGGATTCTTTCAATTTCTATTTTACCCTCTGGCTCTAGAATATCAGGGCAGTTCTCCTTGATAATTTCTTGAAAGATGATGTCTAGGCTCTTTTTTTGATCATGGCTTTCAGGTAGTCCAATAATTTTTAAATTATCTCTCCTGGATCTATTTTCCAGGTCAGTGGTTTTTCCAATGAGATATTTGACATTGTCTTCCACTTTTTCATTCCTTTGGTTCTGTCTTATAATATCTTGATTTCTCATCAAGTCACTAGCTTCCACTTGCTCCAATCTAATTTTTAAGGTAGTATTTTCTTCAGTGGTCTTTTGGACCTCCTTTTCCATTTGGCTAATTCTGCCTTTCAAGGCATTCTTCTTCTCCTTGGCTTTTTGGAGCTCTTTTGCCATTTGAGTTAGTCTATTTTTTAAGGTGTTGTTTTCTTCAGTATCTTTTTGGGTCTCCTTTAGCAAGTCATTGACTTGTTTTTCATGGTTTTCTCTCATCATTCTCATTTCTCTTCCCAATTTTTCCTCTACTTCTCTAACTTGCTTTTCCAAATCATTTTTGAGCTCTTCCATGGCCTGAGACCAGTTCATGTTTTTCTTGGAGGCTTTTGATGTAGGCTGTTGGACTTTGTTGACTTCTTCTGGCTGTATGTTTTGGTCTTCTTTGTCACCAAAGAAATATTCCAAAGTCTGAGACTGAATCTGAGTCCGTTTTTGCTGCCTGGCTATTTCCCAGCCAACTTACTTGACCCTTGAGTTTTTCATCAGGGTACGACTGCTTGAAGAGTAGAGAGTACTTTGTTCCAAGCTTGAGGGGATGTGCTGTTGTTTTCAGAGCTATTTCTATACAGCCAGCTCTGCCACACCAGCACTCCTTTCCCAAGAACTGCCAACCCAGACTCCGACTCAAATCTTAAGCAGGCTCTGCACTCCTGCTCTGATCTGCCACTTAATTCCTCCCACCATGTGGGCCTGGGGCTGGAAGTAACTGCAGCTGTAGTTCTGAAGCTGTACCACCTCCGGTGCCCCTGGGGCAGTGGCTGAACTGTGAACTCCTTCCATTCTGTCCCTGCAGCTTTCCCCACTAACCTTCTCTGTTGTCTTTGGTGTTTGTGGGTTGAGAAGTCTGGTAACTGCCACAGCTCACCTATTCAGGGCGCTAGGGCCTATTCTGCCCAGCTCTGGTCTGTTCAGTCCCACTGCCCCCCATGCTGAGCTCTGCTCCCTTCCGCTCTCAGCTCCTTGCACGATAGACCTCACCCAGCGACCATCCAGGTTGTCCTGGGCTGGAGCCCTGCCTCCCTCTGCTATTTTGTGGGTTCTGCAGTTCTAAAATTTGTTCAGAGCCATTTTTATAGGTTTTTGGAGGGACCTGGTAGGGAGCTCACACAAGTCCCTGCTTTCCGGCCGCCATCTTGGCTCTGTCCCCCCTCCCATGGGCTGTTTAAATGCAAAACATATACTTTCCAAAGACACTATTTTATAGAGAACTCAAACAAGGCAGGTGCTGACGTGGAGGTCAGAAGACGCAATACAAGGACACTCTCAAGTGCTCTCTGAAGAACTTTTGAATTGATTGTGTGACATGGGAGGCAATGGCACATGGCACATGATGAGAGCATGGCGCTCTCATCAGAGAAGGTGCTGTGCTCTACGAGCAAAGCAGAAGTGAAGTAGCTCAAAATAAATGCATTATTTGCAAATTTAGAGAATCCACCCCAAATGTTCACATGGACTATTTGTGCCTGACCTGTGGTAGAGCCTTCCAAGCTCCTACTGGTCTGATCAACCACAGTTGGATACACTGAAACTTGACTGTAGCATAGTGATGTCGTTTTGACCCTCTTTGAGAACAGACAACAATCAACCAACCAACCAGTATAGTCTAGGGAAAAGAATACTGAATTTGGGGTCAGAGGAGCTGATTCAAGGAGTAAAAGGAAAGGGAGCAAGCATTTATTATCTACTACGTGCTAGAAATTGTATTAAGTGTTTTACATCTATTATGTTACTTGATTCTTCTAACAATACATTTAAATTCTGGCTTCTCTATCTACTTGTTCTAGAACTCTGGTCAATTCACTTAGCCTTTCTCTGAGCTTCAGGAATGGGGATAATAATTCCAGCAAGGGCTACAAATTTCTTTTTCTCTTTCAGCCTCTCTCCAGGGTGTGTGCCTGCATTACAAAGATCCAGTGCCATTCTCTTCCCTCCCCATCCCCTCGCCTTTTTTTTTTCCTAAAAGTTTCAGGAAGTAGCCCTGGGTAATTTGAATAACCTGACCTATGGTGGCCTGGTGGGGGAGAAAGCAAACTAGGGACAGAATGACTATCTGGTGGAGGCGTGGGGTAATTACAGGAAACTCGATCCAGGCAGAGCTCATTCAAAGGAAAGACAGATTGGGGCACTATGGGAGAGAGAATACCAATGGTTATGAGTCACCTTGAATCTACACGGGGTTGGGACATGGAAACTTCCTTGTGTGAAGTCTGAGGCAGTGTGGAATGTGAGCCAGAGAAGGACTAAGAATAATACAGGTGTGTGTGTTTTTGAATTATAAATATATCCCCAATGAGCCAGTATTTTAGGGCAAGGTAATTAGCGCCATCTGCTGGAAGGTGGGGTGAATGGTAGGACCAGGGAAGACAATGAAAGAACCCAACAACCAGGCTACCACCTTCTGAGAGCCTAGTGGAGTTTCAGGGAAGGACTGTGGGAGGAAGAGGCTAGAACTGAGGAATGGGATGATCAACCCCTGCCAGGAGCTAAGAATTGCTTCATCAGAACAGTGGAGGACAGTGATAAGGAGCAGCAACAGGGACATCTGCCAAGAGCAGTAGGAGCTGAGTGTCAGGAAACCATTAACATTACACAGAAGAGCTGCTAAAGTGGAGGAACAAACCTGGGCCACCCATGGCAGGAGTATAAATCATGGAAATTATACAAGTCTTTGGGGAGAGGGTTGCCCATTGGGGATATTATTCCCTGTGGCTTCATGTGTGAATTCTATTTGTTTGCATTACCTCGTAAATAAGCCTGTTCATGTTATGAGCCTTGTGAGCCCAAGTGCTTATAAGGGGAATTGGTGATTACCCTTGAAGTTGGTGTCATATTGAAGTTCCTAGATCATCCATGTGGGGGCAATAAATCAGAGAAGCAAGAAGTTTTTCATAGTGTACCCAGGCCCTTCATATCAGGAGAAAGCTTCTGATGGAATCCTTCTATAATAAAGGGATCACTTGGGTTTCTTTTTGGTCATTATTTATTGGCTTCTATTTCTCTCATTCTTTCTTTTCTTCTCTATGATGCAGGCTGGCCAGTAATACTGATAGGTACTGCTCATCCCTACTATCATTAGCCAGGGCTGCCAAATTTTGCAGCTTGGTGTCTAAGGATATAAGGTTAATAGAATGGGAAGATCTTCCCAACCCATTAATAGGCCTTGTGGAGTCCATTGAGGCAAACTTGATTAGGGGCCTACAAACTTGATTGTTTGTAGGAAGGCTCATACCTTTTGCTAATTTCTAATTAGATACTGGGTCACGATTGTGATGCCCTCTGGCTCTGAGAAGTGTATATATACTCTGAGGTCAGCATTTTGCTTTGGGGGCTCACTCATTGGAAGAATGTTCCAGTGATTTGGCCAGATGAGACTCTGGGTAGCTGTTAAGGAGCTTCCCTCCGCCCCGCCCACTTTGAAAACTCAGATGTTGGTACTTCTCTCTCTGGTAACTATGTATGTATTCTGTGGTCAGACAGCTAGAAGCCCTATCTGTTGATCTGTACTATTTTCTCTGTTTGTATTTTCTCTGAAGTTCAGGGTGCTGATTTTTTTCCTGAACTAAGTGAATGCTGATATGTATATGTATATATGTATATGTATATATATATATATATATATATGTGTGTGTGTGTGTGTGTGTGTGTATGTATATACACACACATACATACATGCATATATATAAAATTAAAGTAGCATTGTCGACTCCTTTAAAAGCTATTTTTCCTTTAAAAGTGAATCAAAGAACCTGTGCTAGCAACTCTCCTGTGTGCTGGTGTTATTGGTCTTATACCTCCACAGCAGCTGCAAGTAGCACTGATGTTACAAAGGCGCAGAACAATATAAGGAAAGCCTATCAGATTTGGAGTCTGGAGACTTTGGTTTAAATATAGGCCCTGAAGCTTAATAGAAGCACAACCTTAGAAAAGTTGTGTAATCTTTCTGAACCTCAGACATGGAGTCAATAATACCTACTCCCCCTACCGTACAGGGTTATTGTAAAGAAAATGCTCATCACCTCTTGAAATTATTTTATATTATAAAGAGAGGCAGAGCTGTGGATGGAAAGTCAGCCTAGGAGCTGGAAAGACTTGGATTCAAGTTCATTCTTCCCTGGGCTCCACTCCTGAGTCTCCTGATTTTTTCCATATCCCAGCAGCCTGGAAAGTTCACTTTGGCGCTGCAGGACATCCACCTACCCCTGGCCTTCTCACACTAGAAGTCCACTCCAACCTGGTGGCCCCTTCGTCTCATAGGTTGGTTCTTTCCAGAACCTCCATTCAAAGGAAAATGCCCAGGCCAGCCATGTCTTAATTCCTCTTTGAGTTCCATTTCTCACTCACTGGACCCTTTTCAGCGTCTTTTCATGTGTCATCTTCCCTCCTTAGAATTCAAGCTCCCAGAGGGCAGAGACCCTTTCTTTCTGCCTGTATTTACATTTCCAACACTTAGTACAGAGCCTGGCGTACACTAAATAGTTATTAAATGATTGTTGGCTTGTTCAAGCCTCTCTGCCTCTCTGCCTCTCTCCTTCCCTCTTCTCTCTCTCCTCTTTCTCTCTCTCTGTATATGTATATGCATGCATGTATATGTGTATATATACAATGTACATACATACATGCACATATATACACACATACATAATACATACATACATACATACATACATAGGCTGTATAACCCTAGTGTAACCGGAATGGCCTTTGTTTTCTTTGAGTGACTCAGCTTACCTCATTGAGCCTCTGGACGCTGTGGCTTGCTCTCCCGGGGCAGGAAGTCCAGCGACCATACCAGGAATCAGAATTTCCTGTGTGATGAGTCATGGGGCTGGCTGAGGGGAGGTGTTAGCTCCAGAACCCGGTCTACGCTAGGGGGAGGGGCCAAGTCAAGAACCAATCGGCCCTGGTCATTCAGGTGGCGCTTGATGATGTCAAAAACTCTGTAAGAGGGGAGAGGACAGCTTGAAGATCCCTCTTTTTCCTTTTCCGGTTGGTGTGGGAAGCAGCAGCAAGGAAGTGTGACTCTGGGCCAGCCCTTGCTCTCGGGCCGAGCCCAGATGTTGGTAACTATGAATTGTATTGGGTCTGTCTGTTGATATTTGTAACTTGTTTGTATTTTGGTTTTGAGGTTCGGGGTGCTGGTTTGTTTTCCCCCGAACTAAATGAATGTTTTGAACCTCAGGGTGCTGGCTTTTTTCCCCTGAAGTATGTGAATCTGTATTTGGTATATCTCTTGATGCTTGTCTGTATGCTCCCCTGAACTAACTGAATGCTAACTGAATGTTGGCCTTTTCCCCTGAACTAAATGAATGTTGTCTGTATGCTAACTGAATGCTGGATTAAAGTAAGCTGGTCAACCCCTTCACCGTGCTTTCCTTGTTTAAGCAGATAAAAAGAACCTGTGCTTTCCCAGCGTCCCGGCAGCCCCCTGGGTGCCAGCTGTGGGGGAGGGATCTTACGCCCCCACTGAAGCTGCTGGCTGGGTTGTTAAAACACCTGGGCAGGTCACTTAATCTCCTCCACTGCTCTAGGTAACTCCTTCTCTAAGACCCTTGAGTGTGGAGAAGGTGCCCGCCTGCATCTGCAGAGGGAATTTCCCATCCGGCCATTCCCTATACCAATGAAATCACAACTGTGAAGTCACTGTTACTACTTTCTATTTATCTATCTCTGGACACATTGTATTTGGTCATTAGAATGTAAGCTCCTTGAAGGCAGGGACAGTTGTAGTTTTCTCCTCTGTATCTCCAATCTGTACAGTCCTTGGCACATAGTAGGTGCTTAAGATTTATTGAATTGTAAACCTTAAAGCACTACATCAACATGGGTTTTTCTTAACCTGAATTGAGCCTTTTTGTTTCAACTGGTACAAACTGGGATGAAGTAGGGATAGAAAAGGAGTCACTTTGCCAAGAAAGGGTGTGTTGGTGCCAACTTGCACAGGCTCTTGAGAGGTAATTGCTCAATTTTCAGGGTGAGCTTTAATACTTCAGAAATTGGCAAATGCTATAAATCAGGGCTTGACTTACTGTTTTGTTGATCTCATAGACTTAAAGTGATGGAGAAAACATTAATAAAGTAGACAAAACTTTAAAAGTGTGTAATGGGTACATTCCCACCACCACTACCACCAAAAAAAAAAAAGCTGGTTGTTAAATATTTACCAGCACACCCCTGGGCAGAAGTGAAATTAGTTCTGGTTTAAGGGGGAATGGGAAGGAACCCATCAAAGAATGAAAAGTTAACAGGAGGAAGGGAACCCATCAGAGAATGAGAGGACAAAAAAGTAAAAAGACAAGGAACTGAGTTATTTTTTCCTTGCTTTACCGTTCGTGATTTTCATATTGTTCATCAGAAAGTTGTATGTCCCAAGGAGACTGGGAGATAAAGAGAGACAGCTCTTTCTAGCTATTGTGACCTGAGAGTAATGTGGTCATTCTTCTCTTAATGTGATTTTATAGCATACCACCCACTGGATCTGAGAAACTTTTATTTAGTGTTCCCACGCCATTCAAATAACCATAATTCAACTTCAATGAGAACAGTTCCATGATCAGGCTATTTCATAAACATTGACTAATTATGGTTCCCACCATCTGTGAAGCTGTTAAATACTATTTTCTTTCTGTAGTGAAATGGAGGTTGGAAGGTTAAGCAGTTCGCATGGCTTCGTAATTATGTGTGGGCGTGGGTGTGAGTGTCCAAACCTGATTGCACCAGCATGGGGAATTTCCAGTGTGAAAACTTCAACCAATTAAGATTGCCCTTGTTGAGTTGTCCCTGGCCCGTTTGACTTTCTGTGACCCAATCTGGGGTTTTCTTGGCACAGCTACTAGTGTTGTTTGCCATTTCCTTTCCCAGCTCATTTTACAGATGAGGAAACTGAGGCAAACAGGATGAGTGACTTACCCAGGGTCGCACAGCTGGTAAGTGTCTGAGGCTGGGTTTGAACCCAAGAGGATACTTCCCAACTCCAGGCTCAGTGGCCTATCCGAAGCACCAGCTAGCTGCCCTTATGTTAGTTTCCCCTCATCTTAGTCTAAATCTGCCTTTTTGCAACTTTCACCGATTTGCTCACAGTTCTGTGCTCCAGGTCTAGGCAGAACATGATGGTCCTTTGATTCTCAGATGTGTGGAAGCTGTCTTTTGTTAGTCCTGGGGTTGGACCTCTTGGGTCTGGAAGCAGGAGGAATAGGGTAAGGTAGAACGGTAGAGGGGCCAGGCTTCTAATTCCATTCCCTGAGCATCTTAGTCTCTGCCCTCAGGGAGTTTGCATTCTACCCAGGGCAGGGTGGAAGGGGGGGATGACCAGTACATAGATGAGCAAATACAAGATATATACAGTGTGATTTCAGAGCTGAGGAGAGTTCTGACCAATTGGGGGGAGGGTCAGGAAAGGCATCAGATAGGAGATGGCCCTTGAGCTGAATCATCAAATGGAACCAGAGATCCAAGAGACAGAATTGAGGAGGAAGAGAGGTCAAGATATGGGGGATGGCGCATGGAAAAGGGAGACAGAATAGTGCATGTGAGAAAGTGCAGGGAGAATGTTTTTGGCTGGAACCTAGGTAGGGTGTATGAGGCGATTGTGAATTGCTTTAAATGACAATCAGAGGCGTATTTGATCCTAGAGGAAATAGGAAGTCACTGAAGCTTGAGTTAGGGAACTGCATGGTGTTTTAGGAATACCAATTGGTTAGCTCTGAGGATGGGTTGTGGGGAAGGGAGAAATCGGAGGTTTTCTTTGTTGATTCCTTTTTGCTCCAGGGCTCTCTCTAGTGGAGAAATTACTCCTTAGAATTTAAAAAACACCCACCCAATTTAATTGAGCTTTTTTTTTTTTTTGAAAATGCAGATAATTTCTTTGCTTTTTGTGGGGGAGGGTTTTGTGTTGCTTTCAAATGCCCTTCGCTTTCCTCTTAAGAGGTAATACACACACACGCACAAACATACACAGAAGCAACGAAATCATCTGCTTTACCAGAGTGAGCGTCTTGCATATTTAATGCAAGCTATAATTAAAATGAATAGGTAGCAGACGTGTGTGCCTGTCAATACTAAGATTGCAACATAAAGAGGATTTTCGGCCATAAATGGTTTTAGTAGGTCTATAAACCATGTTTAATCAGAAACCAGAATTAGGGGTAAATCCAGGATGAAAAAACAACCATATTTCTTTTAAAGTCCTGTGGTTTCAGTGGCAGCTTGCAGCGTTTTCACCAGGATAAGGAAGAATTCATACACGGAGGAATATTCACGGTCTCTCACAAAAGGATATGTGACCTTGAAAATGAATCGGTATCTTTTCCAGAACATAGTGGTCTTAAAAATGAAATTGAAGATAACGCAACCCAGCCAACAAAGGAAAGAAATACATCATTCACTAATTAAGCGCCTACGTGCTAGGCACTTTACCAATATTATCTTATTTAATCCTCAAAATAATCCTGAAAAATAAACGCTATTATTATCATCCTCATTTTACTATTGAGTAAACCGAGGCAGACAGAGGTTAAAGCGGTTTGCCCAGAATACCGCAGCTAACAACTGTATGTCAGGATTTGAATTCCGTGGCCCCGACTCCAGAGCCAGCACTGTACTAGTAAAGAGAGGGAGTCTATAGATCTGAAATTGGGTATTTGTTGTCAGTGGTCTCTGTCACGTCAATGGGTCCCTTTGTTCCAAAGAAGGATTTAGTGTCAGGGAGGGGTAGAGGGGAATGACTAGTGTGCAAACAGATGGCTCTGTGTAAAACGAGTGCGTGGCCCCTCGCCTCCTGGTCCTTTTGGGTACGTGACAGGGAGCTCGTAGGATCTGTCCTTTGAGTTAGCTCTTGGTAAGGGAGGAGCCAAGACTGGCCACCAGCCCATCCCCTAGAAAAACCTGCACCTATCGGGCTTGCCTTTCTGGTATTACGAAAGCTCGTCTATAAAGGCAGCGGGCGGTTTGAAATCGTCACCTGGCCTCGAACAACGCACTTCCTGGATGCTTCCAATAAAGCTCTCTTTGTCTCATTTTTCCTGAGCTTGTCCAATTCATTAGGCAATAAACCAAGATTTTCTTGAAACAGCATCTCTTAACACTTTTCCAATAAAATTTCTAACAAATTTTCAATTTCAGGGTGATGTAAATTATTCTTAATGAGATTATGGGTGGGGGGAGGCTGCCTCCTTTAGGGAATCCGTTAAATAGTGGTAGTAATTAACGGTTCCCAGCCTTTACTGTTGTTCAGTCGTTTCCATCGTGTCCAATTCTTCATGACCCGATTTGGGGTTTTCTTGGCAAAGATACTGGAGCGGTTTGCCATTTCCTTCTCCAGCTCATCATTAAGTCGTGTCCCCAGCGACCATGTGTGCCAAGCCCTTCTATCCTCCACCCTCTCTCAAAGTCTGCCTATGCTCATTTTACAGATGAGGAAACTGAGGCAAGCAGGGTTAAGCGATTTTCCCAGGGTCACACAGCTAAGTGTGTGAAGTCAAATTTGAATTCAGGAAGATAAGTACCCTACCCACTGCACCAACTAGCTGCCCCTGTTCTCAGCCTTAAGTACTTAAAAAAAATTTACTCTGGTTTAAAAAGGCTTCTGTGGCCTCATAGCCCTCTCTCCATTTATAGCATCAGGTTGCTAATTTAGGGTTAGGCTTCTCATCCTGGCGAGTGGATCAATAAAGGAATCAATAAGAAAAGCAGCACTTTCCCCTCTCACCTTGTGAATCTGCTGGTTATTTTCTCGGCTCTCATAAAGGCAAGTACAGGAAGCTGGAAAGAATTTAGGGCGATGAATCCAGCGGCCTTTCTTTTACATTTAAAGATTATGCTCATGGCAGCAATTACTACTTGTTTGAAATGTGTTGGCTGACAAGGTGGCTTTCTGAGAGCACTGCTTTCCCACATTGTGCATTTATTGAGACTGTTCTTTGTTCTGCAACCCGGACGGAGCTGCTGTCGACCCCTTGTACAAAAAAGCCATTCCATTTTCTCCTTACCACATACCGGGCTAATATAGCTAATGCTGTTTCTTAGGGAGGAACACACAAAAGTCCCCTGGATAACAGATGCCAGGGCCTGGCTTGGAGACAAGGGTCTCAGTTCAGAGGCACTTAGAATTGGAGCTTGCCTCCTTTTCCTGGGTTATGGACCAGATGGAAGAATGGCTGACTTCCCACAGGCAGGATGTCACCGTGACAACTCTTAGGCATTTTCTTCTTTGTGATTCCCAATTTGTTTGTCAGATGAGTTGCTTTTCTTGGAATGAGGGTCCTTCCTGACTTTGCCGTTCTGTCCTTTGATTCTGGCATTCCTCAGAATAAGCTGTAGCCCTGAATGCTGAATTCAAGGTCTGGAGGAATCTTGTGGTTTCAAATTTCCTTCTTTCCTATTACAAACCACCTGCATGCCATGTTATGAAAGTAGCATTCTGCCCACGATCGACTTCATTATGACCAAAGCCAGCACTGGGCTCTTGGTACAAAGAAACAAGTTAGCCTAAGGCCAGGGGTGATAAAGAGTCAGACATGACTGAAATGACTGAACAACAGGAACAACGTAGGAGACTCAACTGAAGGAACTGGGAATGCTTAACCTGAGAAGAGAAGGCCACATAGAGGGGCCATGATGGCTTCCTTCAATCAATTAATCAATCGACTTGTGTTTATTCAATACTTACTGGGTACCAGCTACTTTACTGAACATCAGGGATACAAGAAATTAAAAAACACAGTTCTTACTCTCAAGGAGTTCATGATCTAATGGGGAAGACAATGTATAGACAGGACATAGTGGGGGTAGTCTCAGAAAGAAGGGAGGACTGGGACACTAATTTACTATTCACCTGGAATTGTGAATTAATCCAACCATTTTGAAGAGCAATTTGGAATTCTGCCCAAAGAATTATAAAACTGCCTCTGCCCTTTGACCCAACAATACCACTACTAGGTCTGCTTCCCAAGATGATCAGGGAAAAAGGAAAAGAACCTGTATGTTCTAAAATATTGATGGTGGCTCTCTTTGTAGTGACAAAGAGCTGGAAATTTGGGGGATGCCCATCAATTGGGAAATGGCTGAACAAGTTGTGGTATATGAATGTAATGATTGGAATATTACTCTGCTACAAGAAATGATGAGCTCAACGATTTTAGAAAAACATGGAAAGACTTGCACAAAATAGTGAAAAGTGAAATGAGTAGAACCAGGAAAATATTGTATGTAATAACAGCAATGTTGTTTTCAGAACAACTTTGAGCGAGTGAGTCATTTTGACTACTATAAATACCCAAATTAACTACAAAGGACCTATGAAGGAAGCTACTATCTGCATCCAGACAAAGAACTGATAAATACAAGTATGTCTAGTGTGGATTTACATACATATGTATATATATGTGTATGTGTATATATATATATATATTTATATATATATACACACACACACACATACATATTTGTGTCTAATGGTAGTCATCTTTGGGGGAGAGGGAGGGAAAAAATAAAATTACATGATAACTTTATTACATTTTAAAAGGAAAACCAAGTTGTATATAACAGAGTTTTCATGTGCAATCTTTTTTAAAAAAAAAATTCTGCTTTGTTATGGAAAGGCTTGTTTTATTTCTTAAGTTCAGAATCTTAAAAAGAGAAAAGAAAAAAGGGAGGACCGGGAAAGGCCTTTTGCAGAAGGTGGGATTTTAGCTGAGACTCCAAGGAATCTAGGAAGCAGAGATGAAGTGGGAGAGCATTTCAGGTTGGGGGGGGGGTGCAGTGAGAACGCCTGGAATCAGGAGATGGAGTATCTTGTGTAAGGAACGTAAAGAGATCTGTGTCTCTGGATTGTGAAAGAGAGTCAGGTGTAAGAAAACTGGCAAGGTAGGAGGGGGTCCAGGTTATCCAGGGCTTTGAATGCCAAACAGATGATTCTATATTTGATCCTGGAGCTAATAGGGACTCACTAGAATTTGTTGAAGAGTCTTCAAGTATTTGAAGGTGTTTAGCACAGTGTCTGACACACTGTAGGCACTTAATACATGCTGATGGATTAATTGAAGGGCTTTGATGTGCAAGAGGCATTAGGTATCCTTTTTGCTCAGTTTTTCTCTTTTGGCTCAGGGGGTAGAATCAGAAGTAATGGGTAGACATCCCAAAGAGACAAATTTAGGCTTGATATTAGGAAAAACATTCATAAAATTAGAGCTATCCCCAAACAGAGTGGGTTGTTCTATAATAAGAAAAGGCTGGATAAACATTGACAGCATGTGTTGTTCTGGTATAGATTGGCCTAGGTAGCTGCTGAGGTTCCTGCCAACTCTAAAATTCTGGGATTCCATAGAAAGAAACACTTGAGCTGCTGTGATAGCCTGAGCTGTATACGAAGTTTAAATATGGTGAATTTCATTTCGTTAGAAGTTTCATTCTCCCTTTAAGGAGGGCCATGAGTATATAATCCCTTCTCCAGTTGGAGTTGGTTTGTCTCTGACTGAGCCTGGCTAGGGTTAGTTTATACCTAAGTGAGAAGGTCCTGGTTGGAGGAAAGAGGAAAAACCTCATATGGACTGTGGTCACCCGGATCTGGGTTAGCTTCTAAGGCAAGCCTGGCAATTTACTTGAGGGATCTATGTTCAAACAACTTTGGCCTTTGCTAAGGGGGATTGCTGGAGAAGGAACTTGATCATCTTGATGAGCATCTAAGAATATTTCCCCGCTTTGGTGGATCTGTGATCTCATGGGGAAGGAGGGTACTCCTTTCCACCAGCTCACTTCCCAATTCCTCTACTCCTCCTTATCCTCTTCTTTTCCATGCCTTTCCGTAAATCTGCCGAAGAGGATCTACCCAATGTTATTCTTGTTCTGCTAATATTTCAGCATTATCAGTGCTTTAGTGGTGTAACTTTTATATTCTGTCACTCAAGTCTTGCTATATGTGACCAGTCCAATCTCCTTTTCAAGGCCTACATGTCTTCAATGACTTTTTTTTTTTAAACGAACCCTTTCAAGCCCATGTCCACAATGGTAACGCACTGCATCTTATGTCTACCAGGAATCTTTTCATTGCTCTCTGGATTCACCTTCAATTTTGATTTTTCTGAGACTGTGGTATTCCATAATTTGAAGCCATTTAAGATAACTCAGAGAATACCGGTGTTAAAAAGATTTGCTTTTACAACAGTGGGCATTTTGGAATCAGTTTCCTAACTGTTTACCTTGTCCCTTCCTGTTCAATTTTGGTCCCAACTCATTTGCTCTCTGAAATGCCTGCGCAAGATACACATTTTTTTCCCCCTCAAATGTTCCTAGATCATTTTCTGCTTTCTTTTCCTCATTTGATACCCTACCTTGTTTTATAGATGGTACAGTGCATCTGAAGTTCAGGAAGACCTTAAGTTCAAATCTAGCCTCAGACACTTCCCAGTTGTCACTTCACTTCTATCAGCCTCAGTTTCCTCAACTGTAAAATTGGGATAATAGTACCTACCTCACAGGTATATATACTATACTTGTGGTTCAAATGAGATAATATTTATAAAGTGCTTAGCATAGTGCCTAACACATTAGCGCTTAATAAAAGCTTATTTCTTCCTTTGGCAGTACCACGTAAACTCCTTAAGACCGGGGACTATACTATTTTTTTAGCTTTTGTATCTGCAGAGCCTAGTACCATGTGCCCTACTAAGTGATGCCTAATAAGTGTTTGTAGAATTGTTGAATATGTGTATCTGACTGGGTTTTGTAATGCTAGGCAATACGTCTTTTATCTACAATGCAGGTGTTTATAAGCAATCTGTTTGGAATGACTTTCGATTTCATTGTAGAGGCTTTGGGGTGTTCCAGGGCTTAGTTTAATTAACCCTCTTGAAAGAGGAACATTTAGAGAATCACTGAAAGGGAATCCTTCTCTTTGAATTCTGCACTGGTGTCTCTACAACATTGGGAAGCACAGAGTAAACTGATGTTTTTCTGCTTGATGCCTCACTTGAGGATACTCAGGAGATTGCTAAGTTATCTCTATGGTTGCATCTGCTGTAGAAATGCGTATGATTTAACATATGTGAGAGTATTAGAAGGTGCATCTATTCTACCAAATTATATATGAAGTACCAAACCTATATTTCACTAAGTCCAATGTTTTAAACCAGCAAATGATGTGCTCCTTCATCTGTATTGTCTACCCCTCTCAGGAGGATGGCGAATTAGGTTTCATGGTGGAAAGGTGTTAATGACCCCACTAAATGAAAGAGCCTGAGGAAGAGCTCAAAAGACTTAAGCTTTCCTGAGTTACCTTGTCAGAGTGAGACTACCAGCAATCCATCCCTCAAATCCCTTTTCTTTTGTGCAGAAGCTAGCCAGCCCTGAGCAGCAAGTGGCCAGCAATTCTCCAAGACTCTTCTCCTATTAGCACCAGTCCCCAGGTCCAACTTCCTTGCATCCTTCCTTAAATGCCTGGTCCTGTTGGACCCAGAGAAGAACCTTTTTAAAAGCCCTTGAGTCACTGGGTTTGTGGAGTGCCCTATGCCCTCTGGGGCCCACTGGGGGTACCCAACTCTATCCAGGATGCCAGCAGATTGCTCTGTGTCTATCCTCACTAACTACCCCTTCATTTTGAGTTCAGTTATTCAGTTATTTTTCAGTCGTGTCTGACTCTTCATGCCCCATTTGGGATTTTCTTGACAAGGATACTCAAGTGATTTTGCCATTTCCTTCTCCAGCTCATTTTACAGATGAGGAAACTAAGGCAAACAGGTTTAAGTGACTCACCCAGGGTCACACAGCCAGTAAGTGTGAGGCCAGATTTGAGCTCAGGAGGATGAATCTTCTTGACCCCAGACCCCACGTTTCATCCATTGCACCTCATTTTTTTTGACTATCTCCCCTCAATAAAAGTGGCTTGTTTTATTATCTTATGGTGCATTCCATGTTTCTTTGTGCCAGGTTTTGGTATTCCAAACCAATTACTATTAAGATGAAAGGAAAATGAATTTGGATTATAAAGCCAGGGCTCAAATCCTTCTTCTGCTACTACTGCCTATGTGACCTTAGGAAAGTCACTTAAGCCTTCATCTTCCTTATTTCTAAAATGAGCTGGCTGGCCTAGAATGATCTCTAAGGTTTATATACAGTATTGCGCAAATTAACTGGGACAAAATAAAATAATTAAACTTATTGATAAATTTTATAACTTAATATGCAATAGGTCCTTATTTTGTTAAATCACTCCTTTTGCACAAGCCGGCATTGAGTTCATAGGATTTGTAATTCATCATGGTATTGGATCACTCTTGATACAAAGGGTACCTTTGATAAACAGACCATTTTTTAAAGTCTAACTTTGATTATAGCCCATAGATTTTCAATGCAGTTCAAATCACGTGAGTTTCTAGGCCATTAAAGTATGTTTATTTCCATAACTTGGATAAATTTCTTGATTGTGATCACGTCTTTTGTGATGTGTGGCATTGTTCAAGGCTACATTACACTGGTCCATCTCCATATTGGGACTTAATTCCAGAACAATTTAAATGCATCTTAGTATATCACTATATTTATCAGAATTCATGATTTCCTCAAAGGGGACAAGACTCTCAGGCCTACTCGAAAATTTTTTAATCTTTTTTCCCTGGTGGATGCTTTATATTTTAAAGTGTCCATTTCCTATAGGTTCACCTTAACTTCTTCTGACAATGGTTTTGGATTATCCTTGAAATGAATTTATGTAGTTTTGTGGCCCTTTTCCCAGGCTTCAGTAATCCAGTCTACGTTGTCTTATCCATGACAAGAGTTTTTTCTTCTGAAGTTAGCTTTTTTTTTTAAACGGTCTTTCTTGATGTTCTTCTAACTTTTAGGAAGCTTATAAAGCATCACAGAGGGTTCAGCATCCATCCCTGGGGCCTCCAGGTCGCTCTGAAGGGCTTTGCTTACTTTGAGGATTAGTCTGTTTCCCAGAGAGTCGGACAGTTCGTAGCACTGTTTTCCATTTTTGAGCACACTTTCCTTTTCCCTTTGCTACAACTGACCTTCTTTCATTGTCGGCTTGGATGATCCTTGAGAACACTTGACCCACCTACACCACTAGCTGTGGTAACATCTGCAATAGTCATTGAAAGGTGCTATTTAAGAACTACCATTTTTGTCCTTTTTCTTGGAGGAAAAGCAGGACAAAAAAAAGTGATGGAATGTGTTTCTAGCCCAAAAGGCAGCACTCAGCTGCTAGAGAACCAACTAAAGGTAGGGAGGCTAGCTTGAGTCAGGTTCACTTGGTCAAGGTCAGATGTGCTGTGTCAAGTTGGTGTCGGCAAAAGCAAAAACCCATGGCCCTTGCCAATGTCAAGTGAAACCATGTTAAAATGGTTGCTTGTCCCAAGTAATTTGCACACCACTGGGGCTTGAAATCCTATCATCAAGTAACTGAAGATGTAATCTGAGAAAGTCATCTAGGAATGCCTGGTGCTTTCCTTCTTTTCAGCAAGGAGAATATATGTATGAATATAACATTCTTCTAAGAGTTTTATAGAGACAAAAAATAGCTCTATTGGTTGGGGATTTAGAAGCATCTTAGAAATTCATTCCTGTCTGCCTTGAAATGGTATCACATCCAGCATGGTTTCCCCTGATGGTCGGTCTGGTCCCACCACTCTTCCTGACTTCATCTCTTTCAGTGTCCTCACATCAGTCCACAGGGCATTGAGGCAGTCAGGTTCAAGAGCAGGGATACCAGTGTTGTCACTGATGAAGACTGATCATTGGACACACTGAGCAGAGGCATCCCCCTTTATATCCATTAGACCAAGATTTTAGAATGATGCAGCTCAGTTGGGTTTCCACACTACACTCTGCAGGCTGATTTTCTGATTGCCTATTTCTCGTCTCTATTGTAAGGAGAGAGCCTTCAGTCTTTTATCAGTCTCCTCTGAAGTTATGCAGGTGAATTTGTACTCTGATATGGTGCACTCTCTCTGACTGGCAAGATACTGGCCGAGGCATTTTCTCGCCAAAATTCTTTCATTTGTAGCTAGACTATCAATGTGGATGTGGTTCATTTCCTCCAACACAGTTTAAAAATTGTGTGGTTCTTAGCACCCAATTCCCTTCTGCCATTAGAAGTGTAGAAACAGAAAAGGATTGTATGTGGGTCTCATGGGCTGCCAGGACCTGCCTGAATTTTGGCTTCATTGGCACGGCCTTCATGAACCCAGGGTCATCACCTTTCTACAATGAAATATGAGAGGACTTCAGCGGAGAATTTTAAAATGTACTTAGACACTGACAAAAACATAACACTGGAAAATTTTGAACAACCTGATTGGGTAGAGAGCTATAGCTGAACATAAAGATTATTTACAGAACATGGTTCTTTAGAAGAACAGTGTTAGTCAGACAGGTGAGCTTCCTCTCTCTGCATTTACATTGTGAGGTAATAACTCCTAAGGCTTCCAGCGGGGATCTGGGATGTCAGCAAAATAGGACAGCTTATTCCATGAAGAGGCAGAGGTCCTAAGTGAAGGGATTCATGAGGTTACAGATTTAGAATGGGATTTGCATGTTTCCCACAACCCATGCTACTCAAATACGGATGTCAGATGAGCCTCAATTTTTGAATTAGTGAACATTTTCGTGTTGTTTATCAACAGCTCATCATTCCTGTTTTCGTTAGTTGTATTTATAAAGGTGTACTCTGGTGCTATTAAATCACATGACCCTGCACATACTATGGACCTTTTTGGGGGTCCAGTCTCATCCAGAACATGAATGGGAGTCCCTTTCTGCTCCCCAATTCTAGGCAGTACTTCTACTTTCTCTCACCCCTTGGATGGTGATGGTGGCAGTTTTCATCTTGGATGATATCTAGTTTGAGGACTTAGTCTCACTTGGCTTCTAGACCAAGTCCAAAATCATTGACTGTCTTAGGAAGCTCAACTATCTCCCATTTTTATTTGCAATAGAATGTAAGCCCTTTGAGAGTAGGGGCTACTTCAACTGTCTTTGTATACCGTGCATAGTGTCTGACACATAGTAGGTGCTTAATACCGTTGAAACAGTTTCCTAGTTGTAGTAGTAACTTTTTTTTGCTACACCCCACACCATAGCCTTCTGTTCCAGCCATTCTTTTGGGTCACTCCTCCCCAGCTCTGAAGCTGGGCTCTCACCTAATACAATTAATTAACTCCCAGCCCACGAACACAACCCCTAAAGTCCCTGCCTCTCCCTCATCTCTGTTGAAGTGCAATTCTACATAGGTGAGCACTCCAAGTGAGCACTCCAAACACTTGTTCAATGACAAAGGGGTAGAAAGATGATTTATTAGCCCAGTAGGACCCCGTCCCTCCAGAGGTACAGCCGTGTCTTTCCCGTGGGTTACCGGTGGCTTCTGACATGGCACATAAAAACTGCTAGGGTGGTGACTGCGGGAGATCTATCAGTCTGGCAAATTGTACCGGGTTTTCTGAAGTCCCTACCAGCGAATTTAGCCCGGTTGCCCAGATGTTCTTCAATTCTGCGGAGAACAGAAAGAGTAAAACCCATCATGTGTCAAATTCTAACGCCATAAAATTCCTTGCTTAGGGACTGGAGCAAGCAGGCAGTGCATGAGATGGAAAATGGAAATGATGCCACCTCCACTACTTCCTCTGGGGGTTGGGTCACAGCAGATGATTCACAAACCTTCAAGTGTAATGGAAACGTTAGCAGTTCTTATAATTACCCCTCTAACCCACATGGGTCGAGAAGGGCCAAACGCTCTGTTGCATCCCTCTCAGGCTGTGGCGGGCCCCAAGGGCCTGCCCAAATCTGGCCAGTTTCTCTCCACTCTAATCATAGTTCTCAGCCACTTCCTTTAGCACAACTTCTTGTAAACGATCTTCTTATAACATACCAGCCTTGGTTTGCCCATCCCCCAGCCACCTCCTAATCTACAGCCCGTGATAGAGGGCCAGGGGCCTCCTCTCTGCCTGCACCCCACAGCCTCAGCTTGCAAATTCCCAGCATCTAGTGATGTCACAGTCTGGACAGGTGCTGTCCTCTCTGGGCCTGCATGGTCAGCCATGGTCACTCCTTCATGGTGGGGGTGGGTGGTAGGCTGTCTGCTGTCCTCTTCCCTGCAACCCCAGCTCTCATTCTTGACAATTCCAGTATTCACACTGATGTCCCTCCAAATATCCTGCCCTTCTGGGTGATCAACTGGCTCACGTCACCCCATTTCCTTTCCAGCCCAGCCACTCACAGGCACTGCTGCATCTTAGACTTCCCTATGAGCCCAGTTCTGATCACAATTTCTCATCTCTCTAAGTCACTCCAACCTTTGGCTCCTCAGCCCGTTGCCATTCTTCTGGTCTATCACACAGTTACCCAAATAATCTAATAGACATAGACTATGTCACTCTCCTGCTCACAAACCTTAAGTGACTCCCTCCTGCCTAGAAGAGAAAGTAAAACTAATGACCCTGAAGCACTTAGGTCTCCCATAACTGGGCTCCAATCTCCCCTTCTAGCTTGAATTCCCATTACTCCCCTGAACTGTTAGCTGCTTCCTGAACTTAATATATGAAGATAGCAGCTGGGTGGTGCAGTGGACAGAGCACTGGGCTTAGAGTCAGGAAAACTGGAGTTCAAATCGAGCCTCAGACACTTACTAGCTGTGTGACCCTGGGCAAGTCACCTCACCCTTTCTGCCTCAGTTTCCTCATCTGTAAAATAAGCTGGAGAAGGAAATGGCAAACCACTCCAGTATCTTGCCAAGAAAACCCCAAATAGGGTCACAAAGAGTTGGACACAACTAAAAAATGACTGAAGAACAAGAACAAAGCCTTGAACATAGTTCTGAATACTAGTAGGTGGCTGGCACGATTCTCTTTGCAGATGAGTATTTCCAAGCTAGACGAAACAAAGAAAAGTGCTGTTTGTGCTCCCTGGGCTCGATCTGGAATCTAAGCTCCTAGGGTGGAGTCCTACTACTTAGCACTACTGAAGGATTCTGACCAAGTGGCTTCTTCTCCCTCTGAGCCTGCATTTCTTCTTTGTCAAGTGTGGATAACAATATTTACAACTGCCTATGGGGCTATAAGTGAGGATCCTGGGAGATAATGCACATGGAGAACCTTGGAACCATCCCAGGGCCGGGCCACACGGACAGAAACGCTTTCAACAACATGGAAAGGATGTCACGTTTTGAAGATGGGAGGGAGGTATGGGGCAGACTGGGGCATGGAAGCTGTGAGAGAAGATCACAAGATGAACCAGTGTGAGAGCTACTGCTTACACGATGATTTTCAGAACTGGAGTTCGGGGAACAAGGGAATAAGCACCTACTGTGTGTCAGGCACTGCGCTATGTGCTTTCAGTAATACTGATCCTGCAACGACCCTGAGGGGGGGGGTGCTTTTATTACCCCCATTTTACAGATGAGGAAACCGAGGCAAATGGAGGTTAAGTGACTTGCCCAGGGTCCTATAGCAAGTGAGAATCCAAGACTGGGTGTGAACTCAGGTCGTCCTGAGGCCCCTGACTCTGCACTGTGGTGCAGCCCAGCTACACGCTCCTCTCAGGACAAAATTAAGCACTGAAAGTTAAGACGTGAAATTCAGTCACATGTCAAGGCCATCTCTAGCAGATCAGCTTTAAGATTTGGTCAGAATTTTCCTGAACAGGAATATGAAAAAATACAAATCAGCCAAACTGAAGGGAATTCACCGGGCTTCCGTGGCCTCCCCTGGCACCACCCACACATCAGGGTGTCCAAGTGACTTTGGGCAAACCCCTTCACCTGTCTCGGTTTAGCCTCCCATACACAAAGACCATTAGCTACACCATACTATGGGCCGTGGAGGGCTCTGACAGCTGGGGATTCAGGAAAGAAAAAGAATCCCATCCTGTCCTTTGGGACAAGGCACCTTCCCCCATCCCCCAACCTCATGCCTGGTGATCGAGGCAGCAGCACAAACAGGCATTCCAATAAATCACAGACTTTAGAGCAGGACAGGACTTGAGAGTGGTTAGTCCACATTCCCTCATTTGGCAGAGGAGACCATCGAGGCGCACTGAGATTAAGGGGATTCTCCACTGCTCACAGCTGCTTACGCAGCAGAGCTGGACTCCAAACCAAATCTGTGTATACATTAGGTTTTGCTTTCCCTGCATCATGCTTCCTTACTTAAGGGTCTGAGACATCCCTTTGTTCTAAAAAGGAAAGGCTATCAGGGCTGGATGGCTTTTGTTGGTTAGGACCCCACGATCCTCCCAGAGACAAAGCCTGTGTGCTCAGTGCTACGTTCCCTCTGAGGCATCCTGGGGCCCAAGCTAGAGGAGGACAGCTATAGCTGGGGGCTGCATCACTGGAGGTAGTACCTTCATGGGGAAGGTCACAGACTTAACCACTTAAATACCAAGGTAAGAAGAGCTTTGTGGATGTTCCCTCACAGGCTCCCCACACATCTCACCTGAGAAGCTGATTATATTTGGCCAGACGCTCGGATCGGCAAGGGGCACCAGTCTTAATCTGGAAGAAAGCAAGTCAGGAGGAATCCTTGTAGTCGAGCACAGAGTGAGAAGGCTCTACAGGTGGGATGTGATTGCAGGAAGGAGTGGGGAGGGTGGGGAAGGGAGGTCAGTCAGGGCCTGAATAACTGTAAGACTCCAAAGATAAGCCCAGGTCTAGAAGAGGCCTTCACCAATGACACATTGGAAAGACGCTGGGAAATCCTGGCCTTTTGGTAGATCATGGCTAGGTAAGGGCAAGACATGCTGATTATGTGAGGTTTCTTTTTGGTTGAACACTGTCATCATTTCAGGAAGGTGTCCGGGACGTCTTATGAGCAGGTCACCCTGAAGTCTGGGGCTGCTGGGGTGCAAGGAGCACCTTCAGCACAAAACATTTCCTCACCTGCCCGCTGCAAAGGCCCACTGCAAGGTCTGCAATGAAGGGATCTTCGGTCTCCCCAGAACGATGGGAAACCATTACTCCCCAGCCACTAGACTGGGCCATTCTGCACCTAGATGCCCCACAAAAAAGACGGAAAACACATGTGGCGACATCTTAAGCAAATCACTTGCTTTCTACAAAACCACTGTGCTCGGCACTGAAGGGCACAAAGTTAGGTCAGACCAAGGGCCCAGGCTAATGGGGGATAGGACACTAACAGAAATGAAAAGGATCTAAGGAAAGTTTGTTGAGAGAGCCCCAAAGTTCTAGGTCACTGCTGGGTGGGCATAAGTAGTAGGGAAATCAAGCAAGGCTTCATGGACTCTGTGACATTTGGCACCTGGGAAGGCACTCTGGGAGTCAAGAACGAGGAAGAAATGCAGAAATGTGAAATGGAAGTGTGTGAGACAGTTTGGTTGAAACACAGAGGACCTGGTGAGAGGCAGAATTCAGACAAGAAAGGGCAGGCAAGTGGCCCCAGACTGTGGAGGGCCTAAATGGCAGGCCAAGGAATCTTGATTTCATGTGACAGGTAGAGGAAGCTGGTGAAGAATTCTGATCAGCAGAAGGATCCAATGGGATCTCTGTCTAGTTTCCTTTGGGCTGGAGGGGGTAGAGAGCGAAAAGGTACTGAAAATGTCCAGGGAGACGGTAATGAAGGCCAGCCCTAAGGGAGTGGCAGTGAGAATGGAGAGGAGAGGACAGATGGAGGGAGAAGTAAGAGAAGAAATGAGTCAAAAGGACAGATGGATGGTGAATAAGCTCTGGGAAGTACACACTTTGGTTCCCAGTTGTTTAAAGATCAGTTCATCGAGAGAAAGTATTCCTGACCATAAGTCCATCAGACTATTTTTCACACCTTGGCTAGGGTAACAGAGAAATCACTAATGGCCTTTAGAAAGGCAGGGAGTTAACAATCCTAATTACTTGTGCCCATGGTCTCTGTTTTGCTCTCTATCACTTTAATGTCCACCGTCAAGTTTCCTTAAACCTGGCCTTCTGAAGCACAGGCCTAAGAACAACCTTATCTCATGTCAGCAGGACTGGCTGCAGCCAGGGCAGGGACAGGCCAACGCTAGGCTTGGCACATTTAGCCTCCTGGGTGTTCATACGGCTCCCAGTGGCCATGGCCAGGGGAGGGACGGGCCGATGCCAGGCTTGGCACATTTAGCTTCCTGGGTGTTTGTATGGCTCTCGCTCCTTGGAGAGCTCCCACTCTTGCCAGAGGACTTACGCCTGGATCGATTCTGTGACCGTGCCAATCTGGTTCACTTTGAGCAGGAGACAGTTGCAGGCTTTTTCCCTGATGGCCTTTTTGACGCGCTTGGGATTGGTCACTGTGAGATCATCCCCTACCACCTGGATGCCTACGGAAGCAGTGAAATCCTTCCAAGCTTCCCAATCGTCCTGGTCAAAGGGATCTTCAATAGATACCACTAAGGGAAGGAGAAGGCAAAACATGAATGGGGTACACCGACACTTCTGAATTCCAACGTGTTTGACACAGAAGACCCTCCGAAATAGCTTCTCATTTAAATTTCATCAAGTTTCTTTGATGATTTCATCCTCTATCGGGGCACAAGAGACAATCTGGAATTGTGGGACAAGAAGCCTTCAAATCAATCTGTGCTGCTTTAAGTATAATAGGAGGGGGAAAGAAGGAATAGGAAAAGGGAAGGGAATAGGTATTTCTATGCTCAGTGCCTACTATGTGCCAGGCGCATAGTAGCTCATATTAGCTCATATGATCCTCAAAACCACCCTGCTAGACAGGTGCCACTATTATCCCCATTTTACAGATCAGGAAACTGGGGCAAATGGGGTCACACAACCAGTGAGTAGCTGAGGCCTTCCCGACTCCAGGCCCAGCCCCATGCCCACTGTGCCACCCAGCAGCCTCTAAGCACTGAAAGGGTTTTAATGAGAGTGCCCCAAAGGCTCACTCCACAACTTTGGGGGAAGGTGACGAGTGGAATCAGCACCCGCACATGGTCCGTGCCAGGGGCCGATGACCGAGTGGGAGCTGGAGTCTCCTAAGCGAGGAAGGGCTTCACCTGGGTAATCCTGGATAAAGGACTTGTAGAGCTTGCTCAGATCCTCTGAAGTGATGTGTCTGCTGGGGTCATCAGGAGACTTGAAATCCAGGTCGTACTTTCCATCCCTGTAAAACTCCGAGGCAGCCACATCCATGCCAATGACAACTTGCTCGGTGTAGCCAGCCTTAGCAATCGCTTCTTTTAGCAGCTCAAGAGCTAGAAGACATGATAGCAGCAGAAGCAACAAGAGTGAGGAAATAGTAGGCTATGCTGGAGGAATGGTTAGAAATTTTCCTCTAAAGGAATCAAGCAGGGAGAGGAAGAGAGGTTCTTTCCATAATTTGTCTGATGCAGAGCTCCAGTTCCTTTTGCTCTCCCCAGCCTGGAGGATGACAAGCTATTTCTAACCGAGAGTGGCACAGCCCTTCGAACTCGGTCATGAAGTGGGACATTTGGTCGGGTCATTAAAAAGGGGTCTTCCCACTGATAAGCAGCCGCGATTTAGACCCTGGGGCAGGTCTGTTGGCCAAGCTGCAGTTACAGTAAGCAGCTGAGACAAGGCCTTTCAGAGAAGCAAAGTTTAAACAGAACCAGCACAAATATACAGACTGCAGAGATGGAGGCCTGAAGCCGAAAGGCCTCTAACCTCGGCCATCGAACAGACGCCACAGAAATCGGTGCCTTCTAGTGGAAAGTCTCCCACTGTCAAGGGAACTTCATTTAGTTGCGCTTAATCAGTTAAGTACCACTAACTACTGGAGAAAAGTTGCCAATAACTCATGATTCCAAACCATGACCCCTTTCCTGAACACTGCTGATTTCAGACCTTTCTGAGTGCTCAAAGCACACAGTCAGTCTCTTTTAGGGAAACAATCAGCCTAGTAGGTGTTCAGGTATGTCCAGCTATCTGAGGAAGAACAAAGTAAAACATATTAGGATTCTTTCCTGTTTTGTTTTTGTCATTGAAAGGCTACTGTGTAGCAGCATCAAGTCCCAGCCCCCACATTCTGGCTCAGTAAGGTACAGGTTTTTAAAAGGGCAGAAAGAATACAGCTTTCCAAATGGTTTGAACTGACATATGGGAATAATGGAGTAAAGAAAGCGCCCAGCAGAGGGCTAACCCTGGAGCAGGAAAAAGGCAAGATTCTGACCTAAAAACCCTCTTGGAAAAATGCACCGGGACCCCGAGGGCCTAAATCAACTGAAACTGGTTTGCTCCACTCAATGTTTTCACCTTCTTTATTCTCCAGGATGTTAGGAGCAAAGCCGCCTTCATCCCCAACGCTGGTGGCATTCTGCCCAAACTTCTCCTTAATCACAATCTTCAGGTTGTGGTAGACCTCAGTGCCAATGCGCATGGCCTCCCTGAAAGTCTTGGCTCCTATCGGGAGGATCATGAACTCCTGCATGGCCAGCTTGTTACCAGCATGGGAGCCGCCATTGATCACATTGAAGGCCTGGGGAGGAAGAGGGACAGTGTCCATGGTATGTGATGGAGGCTTGTCTGGGAGCTCTGCTTCTCTGGGCCAGCTCCACTAAGACAGAGACTGTCTAGATGACAATCTCTCACCCAGTCTAAGTCTCCCATCAAGCCACAGAGATGGTTCCTTGTATTCACTGCTATCAATGCCACGTGGGCTGATTTCCTTTTGAAGTAGGTTCCTCTAGCCCAGACAGAATTTAGAGGCCCTAAGCTAGAGAGGTCTAAACAAGAAACCTACGGGTACAGGTAGAATGATCTCTTCTTTACAAGCTAGGTCAGCAATATGGCGGTACAAGGGGACACCTCTCTCAGCAGCTCCAGCCTTGCAAACAGCCAGAGACACTCCAAGTATGGCATTTGCACCAAATTTACCTGAAACAGGACAAGAGATCTGTTAAAACAAGAAATTTCTTTAGAGATCATCCATCTGACTCCTATTTTTTTTTTCTGTTGCTGTTTTTTAACACAATAACAACAAAGGCCTATTCTGCATGTGACACTGAAAACCGTTTATGGGAGAATATAGTAGTTCTTCCAAAAAAATTCTTTATTTAAACAAAGCAAATTTGCACTGCTATCTTTTGCTTTTGTATCACCTTCAGTCCCAAATATTTTCTTCCCTGCTTCCTTCCCCCTCCTTCCTAGTGAGCCCATTCCTTGTAACAAAGAATAAAAAGAGAGAAACAAATAATTTGGCCTGAAGTCAGGAATACCAGATTTAAAATCCGGCCTCAGATACTTACTAGCAGGGTGACCCTGGGCAAGTCACTGAACACTGTTTGCCTCAGTTTCCTCATCTGTAAAATGAGCTGGAGAAAAAATGGCAAACCACTCTAGGATCTTCACTAAGAAAACCCCAAATGGGGTCATGGAGGGTCAGGACACGACAGAAGTAACAACAAAACCAATACATCAACTGAGTCGGACAGTCCAGGCAACATGCTAGCCTCTCCTCCCACTTCTGCAATGCATTTTCTTATCTCCTCCTCCAGGCCAAGCCTGGTCATTATAGTCATTATCCAGCGTTCTTGTTGGTTCTCTCGTAGTGGTCAATTGTGCACATGGTATTTGTGGTTCTGCTCAAACGAGCTTTTCCATGCTTTTCTGTATTCATCATATCTATAATTTTTAATAGTGAAACAATTGCATTTATGTGCCACAATTTGTTTATCTTTTCCTCAGTCAATAGGCAAGCTGTCTGTTGTTCAGTCATGTCTGACTCTTTGTGACCCCATTTGGGGTTTTCTTGGCAAAGACACTAGAGCGGTTTGCTGTTTCCTCCTTCAGCTCATTTTACAGATGAGGAAACTGAGGCAAATGGGGTGAAGTGGCCTGCCCAGGGCCACACAGCTAGGAAGTATCCAAGGCCAGATTTGAACTCAGGAAGATGAATCTTTCTGACTTCAGGCCCAGGACTCTGTGGCCACCTAGCTGCCAACCTATCTACTTTGTTCCCAATTCTTTGCTGCCATAAAGAGTGCTGCTATAAATATATGCGGATATATGAGAGCTTTCCTTGTGGTATATACCTAGCAATGGAATCTCTAGGTCAAAGGGTATGGACTTTTAAAAAAAACACAATTTAAATAAATGTGCAATCTGTTAATTATTGACCTTGATAAAGCACAATATTAGCCAATAAACATTTATTAAATGCCTATTCGTGTACATAACACTACTGTGTGCATTGGGCTGGGGGGAGATAAAAAGGTTTTCATAGTCTCTGTCCTCAAGATACTTACAGTTTAGTAAGGCATGACAGCAACACACATGGTGGTAAAAGACATGTAAAATGCTAAGTACATTGGAGGGACTATAAAGTGCACTGGGAAGTCCGAAGGCAAAGCCTGTTATCCCTGGTGGCTCAGTTAAGGATTCCAGGAGGAGGCGATGTTTAAAATGGGCTATAAGAGATAAGAGGGATTCACCCGGCTTTGAAGGGGCCTAAGTTTCTGTAAGATAGAAGAGACAGGAGCTGCAGGGAAGATGAGGCCCCCAGGACTGCTGCCTGCAGGCAGGGATCCAACAGCAGGGGTCTCTTCGGAACGGTTAATCAGTGATCAGCCGATACACATCTGATTGGGCTTAAAAAAAATCTGAGAGGGAGAAGCCAGCAAGTCAATTAATTAGTTCATTTCTTGCACAAGGAGCAGTGAAGGAACAGAGGCCTGGGAGGGTCTGCCAATCAGAAACACAAGCCATCTCCTGTTTGGCCAGGGAGAATTCTAAACAGGAGGAGGAAGATGACACTTCAGTTGATTTCCTCAGCCAAGGGAATGGGATCTGAATTTCAGCTTCAGCAAATTCGCCAACCAGGGATTCTAAACCATGAAACACACACTAGCTATTTCCCATAGCAAACCTTTCCCTCTAGAGTTCTGCAATTCTTGTCAGGGCAAATCCAACTGAATTCAGCAGACAAGATTTATTAAGTAGCTACTGTGTACAAAGCACTGGGCTAGCTACTGCAGACAGAGGGAGAGGGAGGGGAAGGTGGAGAAGGAGGCGAGAGAGGGGGGAGGGGAGGGGGAAGGGGAAAAGGAGAGAGGGAGAGAAAGAGAGGGGGGAGGGAGAGAGAAAAAGGTAGAGAGAGAGAGAGAGATGTAGGGAGAGAAGAGGGGGGAGAGAGAGGGGAGGGAGAGAGGGGGGAGGAGAAAAGGGGAGAGGGGGAGAAAGAGAGGGGGGAGGGAGAGGGAGGGTGGGAGGAGGAGGAGGAGGGGAGAGAGAGAGAGGGAGAGAGGGAGAGAGGGAGAGAGGGAGAGAGAGAGAGAGGGAGAGAGAGAGAGAGAGGGAGAGGGAGATAGAGATCTCCTGGTGACCTTAAATTGCTTAGCTTGCCCAGAAGAGGGGACAGGGCAGAATACAATCTGCAAACAGATAAACATATCCAAGGGAGAGAGCCTGAGTCTGAGGGCTGGGGAAGGAGGCCTGCAGTCAGAAGGGTGCACTGCAGGTCTAGGGGAGGGGGGAAGCTGAGCTCCCGAAGGCTGAGCAGCAGGAATATCTTTTGTCCTACTGTCTCTCGGATTGTGTACATTTCTGGGATACAAAGGAAAGTGAATTCCATTCTGAACCTGTTAAATGCTACCTAAAAACATATGGCAGGAAAGGATGTGCATACAGCAAGGGGCTCCAGGACAACCACGCTGGGCAACAGAACACTTGTTCATCCCTTCAAGCATTTTCAGTTGTGTCTGACTCTCCATGACCCCATTTGGGGTTTTCTTGGCAGAGATACTGGAGTGGTTTGCCATTTCTTTCTCCACTTTACAGATGAAGAAACTGATGCAAACAGGGTAAAGTGACTTGCCCAGGGTCACCCTGTTAGACATGTCTGAGGCCGTATTTGAACTCAGAAGATGTCTTCCTGACTCCAGGCCACTGAACCACCTGGCTGCCAGATCCCCAAAACAGTCAAAACCCTGAGATTTCTGTATGGCTACTGCTGGAGAGGAACCAGACAAGCCACTGACCTTCTAGACACAAAAGAATTGAAGTTGTTTTTCCAAACTAGAAGGAACCTCAAGAAGTCCACTTATTCACCTTCAGGGAAGACTATGCAAAGACATGCATCTTTTTCTCAAGATTCCACAAGGAGATTCTCGGACCTCCAGGTGGACCCAGCTCCCAACCTGTCCCTAGGCTGGGAATGCTCTTTCTCCAGGTCCCTCCCTGCAGGTTTCCCTGCTCTTCACCCCCCCCCCCCCAGCCCCTTCTGCAAGAAGCCATTGCTGATCATGCTTCAATGCTGGGGAGGGCCTTCGGCCAGTCTAGTCCCCATCTGCACTGTCTCTATCTTGTTTGTACACAGCTGCTGTTGCCATTAGACTGTGAGCTTCAGGAGGGCAGGGACTGTTTTCACATCCCCAGCACATAGTAGCACATAGCACATAGTAGGTGCTTCACAAATGCTTGCTGACTTGACTTCTCATTTCTGAGTTAGTGACTCACTTTTATTCTCAGTGCCATCCATGCTCAACATCAGGTGGTCGATTTTCTCCTGCTCCAGGACACTAAGTTTCTGTAAGGTAGAAGACAGGGGAGCTGTAGGGAAGACAAGACCCCCAGGACTGCAGCCCGAAGGCGGGGATCCAATAGCAGGGCTCTCTTCAGAATTGTTAATCAATGATCAGCTGACACACATCTGATTGGGCTTAAGAAAAAAGGGAGAAGCCAGTAAGTCAATTCAGTGAAAATCTCGGGCACATGAGCCGCTGTTTCCTCCTACCTCTGATCTCAGTGTGACGGCGCAGGGTGATAAAGATGCACGGGACTGGATTTCGTGTCACAGTTTTCCTTCTCTCTACTAAGACGGCATCTGATGGATTATCAGGCATTGTCAGGATGATCTCTGTGAATGTGTGAGGGAGATTTGGACAGTGACGGGCACTCCCTCCACCCCCAGTGCAGATCCCAAGCCCTCCATGATTTAGTAGTTAAATCTTAGGGAGTCTGCTTGAGGCACCGAGCTTGGCTGAGGTGCCCCAGCTCCAAATGGGAACAAGTGTCAGAGGTTGGATTTGAACCCAGGCCTTCCTAATTCCAAGCTCATCATGTTCATTATGCCAGACTGCATCTGTCCGGAGTAAAGAAATCAATAAACACTGAACAGCCATGTGCATAGGACTGTTCTCGACAGTAAAGAATAATGAAGCAGAGCATGCGCTTTGCCTTCAGTCTGTTTCTAGCTTCAAGAGCATTTTTCATCCTCTCCTCTCACCGCCACGGTTCCCAGGGCAGTACCGGAGGGCCACCTGCTCCACCAGCCCTGCTGAGCTCGCCTGGAAACGAGTTTCTAGCAGCTGGTAAAAAAAGAGTTATTCTCATCATTATAGCACACTGGGACCACAACATATTCAAAATATCATGTCATTTAAATTTTTTCCAAGTACCCTTTTATCTTTAATTATTATAAATACTGGCAAAATTAGGATTTTCTAAGGCCTTTCTTTGCCCTAGCCTATTCCCAAGGCATGGTCATGGGCTTTTATAAGGGGAAACAATACAGTTTAATGTAGTTCAGCAAACATTTACTCACTGGCCTGTAAAAACATTGGGGATGTGGAGATATTAACAAAATAGTCTGACCTCAGAAAGCTGCCATTCGACTGGGGTCTGGGCATGAGGGTTTGGACTCATGGCAATGCAGGGAACAAGAGATCTTTTTGGGAGCTGCAAATAAGGCAAGATTTGAGCTACAAGAGTGAAGGAAACAGCCTCCCAAGGTAAATTTTAAGGTTGTAAGGCTTGCTATGGACAACTAGGGGGTAGTGCCACAGAGCACAGAGCTCCAGGCCTGGAGTTGGGAAGACTCATCTTTCTGAGTCCAAATCCGGCCTCAGATACTTCCTAGCTGTGTGACCCTGGGCAAGTAACCCTGTTGGCCTCAGTTTCCTCATCTGTAAAATGAGCTGGAGAAGGAAATGGCAAAATACTCCTCTATCTTTGCCAAGAAAACCCCAGAATGGCGACATGAAGAGTCGGACCCAATTGAAATGCCTGAACAACATCCATCCTTCCACCCACACATATCAGAGCTGAATCAATCTCTAAGATGATAAGATTTCAGGGGATAAGTCAGGTGGGAGTCAGGAAGATGAAACAACAAAGGCTTACATTACCTGACGAAACCTTGTCCTTAAGGAAGAAGATAAATGGGAAAATGTCTGTCCCTGGCTCAGATGGGAATCTTTTCCCTTTTTTTTTTTTTAAAGCCCTAAAATAGTAAATCTACTGTTCAGACAAAGTCCCAGAATCCCAGACTGCCAGAGAAGCCTTTCCCAAAGGCTCTAGGAGGGCCCTCTGGAAGCAGCTCCATTCTGGTAGGTCACTAAGTTTTCTGGCACCAAGCCTCCAATGACCTTTCTGCAACTTCTATCCCAGCCAGGACAACGTAAGCTCTCTTAGCTCTTTGAGGCTAGGAACTGTGTCAGTTCTATCTTCGGCCCCCCCGCATTAAGCCTGGAATGGTACCTTAATCAACGCTTGCTGAACTGAATCCTGCCCTCTGGGTCAAAGAGAACAAATCGCATGAGATGGCCTTCTAAGACCTTGGAGATGGCTCATCATGGCCCTTGGAGTTTTCCCTTCTCCAGACTAAACCTCCTAAGGTTCCCTCAAATTATCCTCACACAGCATTAGCTCTAGGCTCTTCACGGCCTTGACTCCTCTCTTCAGAACAATCTCCAGCCTGATTATCTATGTCCTTCCTAACCCCCAGTACCAGAACTGACTGCAGTGCTCCCAATGGAGTCTGTACAGGGCAGAGCACAGAAAGAGAGAGCCCTGGGGGTGGAATCTGAGGACCTGGGTTCAAATTCTGCCTTTTTCTCTAGCTGGATGTGACCATAGCCAACATAACTTTCCTGGGCCTCCTCTTTAAAATGATAGGGTTGGACTAAATGACCTTGATGGTTCCTACCCACTCTAAATACACAGTGCTCTTCTGGGAAGCTCAGCCTCTCTTAGTCAGGCCAAGCCCAACCAAACAAGCGTTTCTTAAGTGGCTTCTGTGTGTCAGGCATCTATGTACTGGCTGCTGATGATACAGACAAAAAAGAAACACTTCTCCCCGAAGTAGTTTGTATTCACCTGGGAGAGGGAATGTTCAGACATATAAGTCTACACAAAACACTGGCAAAATAATTTCAATGTCGTTACACTGAGGGAAACACTAGCAGCCAAAGGCCTCGTGTGGGGGGTGGCCTCTGAGGAAGCCCTGGTGGAAGCTGGGATTCTAGAGGGGTGCATGTGGGGAGAGCTGTGGGGAAAGCATGTGCAGGGGCCCAGAGAAGGGTGTGCCGAGCCCATGTGCTTTGCTACCTGTCATATCCTACCGATGATGCCAACTGTAGGGAAGCCTGTAGGGAAACAAAAACCCTTAGGGGCTTTTCTGGGCAAGCTGTTGTCTTACTATTCCTCCTTCATCTTGAGACTTTGAACCCAAGTATAAGACTTTACATCTATCCCTATTAAATATAGATTAAATTACATTTCATCAGTCCAATGGTCTAGCCCAGTGGTGTCAAACTCAAAACAGAAATGGGGGTCACTAAACCATACATAAGAGTCTCTATGGATTGCATAGTGACTCAGTTTTAAAACGTAATGTTACATATATTTTATCGTATTTTATTTTGTTCAATATTTCCTAATTATAATTTAATCTGGTTCAGGCTGAGTGTTGCAGGCTGCATGCAGGCTTCGTGTTTGACATCTCTGGTCTAGCCTACTCAAATATTTTTTATATTGACTGTCACTCACTACATGAGCTAATCCTACTGCATTTGGGTCATCTACCAGATGCTGTCTATATCATTATCCATCCAATTCACTGATAAAAATGTCAAGTGAACCACAATAAGGGAACAGCGATTCTAGGTTCCATCCTGTGCTTCATTCTGGGTGTGTGTGTGTGTGAGAGGGAGAGAGAGAGAGAGAGACAGAGAGAGAGAGAGAGACAGAGAGAGAGAGAGGCAGAGAGAGAGGAGGGAGGGAGGGAGAGAGGGAGAGAGGGAGAGAGAGAGAGAGAGAGAGAGAGAGAGAGAGAGAGAGAGAGAAGGCAAGGGAGAGAGAGGAGGAGAGAGGGGGAGAGGGAGAGGGAGAGGGCAAGGGAGAGAGAGGGGGAGAGAGAGAGAGGGAGAGGGAGAGGGCAAGGAAGAGAGAGGGGGAGAGACAGAGAGACTTTCATAGCTCTCCCCCCTATAATTTCAACCAATGCTCAAAGTTTGGGAAGGTAGATGGATATAGGTCACTCCGACATTAGTGTCAGATTTTTTCAGAGATCCTCCGATTTCAACCTATTAAAAGGACCTAGTAGGTCAGAGTAGACTAAACCATTCTCAGGGATTCAAAATCTGCTCATTTTTCCAGCTCTTCTAAAAAAAATTTTTTTAAGCAAGGAAGAAAAATGACAGGGATTTGGAACTACTCCAATTAATTACATTATTATGCATTAGTTACAATAAGAAAGGCTCCTACCTTGTTAACCAGGGCTGGGCCAATAGTTTGGTTAATAAACTCAACAGCTTTTGAGACACCTGAAAAGAAGAAGGAAATGAAATCACTGACATCAATATGTAGGCATACCAAAGGGAGTTCTAGAGTGGAGTGGAACACAAGTATGCACATATGCTACCTTGAAGTTTCTGCCTGTCTCTTCCCACTGGATCTTCTGGGCTTTCCTGCCTAATCTGGGTGCTTTCACCTAAGAATGCTAGGAGGTTAAAACCAAACAGATGGCCATGCTCTTGGAATGCCTTTTGGCAAGTTCATTTCTAAAAATGTTCCCTGGAAACACCATCTCCACGTAAACTACAAAGACCATTCCCTAAGCTGGGTCCAGGTAGGGTTGTCAGGAACTCATTCCCATATTTAATGATTCTGGAGACACTGGAGCAGAGGGGATCCTGCCAGAGAAGGAAAAAAAGTGAAAAAGGAAAAGAAATCATGCTTAGGAGACATCGTATAGGGCACAAAGCAATGGAGAAACAGTGAAAAGCAAAAGCTGCTCAGGGGTATAAAGGGAACTCCAGTACCACCATCATCATTTGGAGTAGAGGCAGTTTCAGGAGCTCTTGGTGCCAGAGGCACCAGGGCAGGGCTCACAGGTGTCTGATGCACAATCAGACTATTATTCCAGGATGAGGAAGGGATGACACACCTGAGTCATATTCTGTCTAGACCAGAAGGCCAAATCACCAAATCCCTTCTACCCCAGGGGCCTGACCAGAGCTCTTTGCTCCCCCTCTCTCCATGATTCAGTCATAGTTGGTGGAGGCAAAAATCCTGTCCCCTGGCTACCCAGCTCATCTCTACCAATGTCATATCTGTCTTTGCACAGTTCTAGGAAGCTCAGTTTGGAGAAAGAGGTGGAAAAAGAGGCTTACTAACTGTCCTCAAGTACCCAAAGGGTTGTTGTATAAAGGAAAAGGGAGCTTAATTCTACCTGGGCCCAGAGGGCAGAACAGAGAGAGGCAAATTTAGGGGAGGTAACCACTCGAGCTGTGCAAAAGTGGAGCAGGCCACTTCAGGAGGGAGCAGGCTGTGCCTTATTGAAAGTCTTCAGGTACAGCCTAGATGGCCACCTCCATTACCCCCACCCTTCCTTGAATGACAATTCACTTTTTAACTTGGGCCTTCTTAATGGAGGCTAACAGAGCCAGGATGTCTACTTTTATTTCATTTTTGCCACATAACTGGCCTTTTCTGATCACAAATTTCCTGGATGGGACCTATCATGCCACTTGTATGCAGGGCTGCACAGGTACTATGCTACACAGCCTTTCCCCTTGTAACAACGATTTGGCTAGCAGCTGCTACTGGGGGGTATGAGACCCAACAAGAAGCAGCACACAGAAGGCTGCTAACACAGGTTCTCTGGATCTGCTTTACCAAGGAAAGTCACTTTAAGGAGTTAACAATCTTAATTTAATCCAACATACAAATATCACTCACTTAGTTCAGGAGGAAAAGCCAGCAACCTGAACTTGAGAGCAAATACAAATTACAAACATACACAATATAAACAGACCAAATCACAATTCATAGTTACCAGGAAAGCATCAACATCTGGGTTGATGAGCCGGGAGGCTTGTAGAGCGGCTGCCCAGAGTCTTCACATCAACACTCCTCCAGGAGTGAGAGCCCCAAGCAAACAGCTCTGTTCTCTCTTTTTATACAGTACTTAGAGGTCATCCTATCTACTAGAACATCAGCTGATGGACCAGAACTTAGGTGCATACCATTGACTCTGGTCTTAGCAACTCCCTTTAGGTCCCTGGGGGCTTCCCACCTCTGTCAAATTAGCGAACTAGTTTGCTAACCAGCCTGGGGCTTTGCATCTAGTAAGACTCAATCAAAGACAATTAATTTAGCATTCCAAAACTGTAAAAAAGTCCCACCTTAATTATCAATACACCCCTGTACTTGGGGTCACTCATAATTTCAATTCTTTGGAAACCATGGTGTTCCATGATTTACAGTCACCCATTATCACTAGAAGAGTACTGGCATTGAACTTGTCCTTTCAATCACAAGTCATAGTCTGAACAACAGACATTTTTCATCCATTTAGTTTTTCCAATATAGATTGTTAAGGAGCTGTTGATTGCACTGAGGAGTCTGTGGTAGTAAGAATGCATCTCTGGTTTCTGGGGACTACCATTTTTTTTGGTGATGGTCTCTATATGTTCTAGCCATGCTCCCTCTCCTGCTTGGCACTTCCTCCTTTTTTTCTTCTATCTTATGTGCTTGTAACTAGCAACTCCTTGCTTCCTAGTAAACCAGGTGAGATTTTGCCCCACCACATAAAAGTCTCAGCTCTCCTCTGGGCCCCTGAGAAGCCCTTTAGCATGGAATGATGCCAGACTTCGGGTCACTTTTATAGAGAGTACTGAGGCTCTGATGTTGCAGACCAAAGAGAAGGAAGAAAACATTTTCAGCTCTGTACAAATTTATTGCAGAAAGTCTTGGTGAAAGGTACAGTAACCTTAGAGCACACAAACCACATTAGGCTTGCTCACATGCTCAAAAGGACCTTGGTATTACTCTAATGACAACTACAGCTATCTGAAAAGCAGCACTTCCCAGTTATTCACAATCAAATTTGCCAGGGGAGACCAGGAAAGAGGGCTGTCAGAAGAAAGGCAAATCAGCCAGAAAGGACCTTGTGCTGACATCTCAAGTACCAGGGACTAGTGTGAGGGATAATCTGGTCAAGCCTGTCCTAGCTGTGAAAGCTGCATTCTAGAATGCTGGGACTGGGGAGGCTCCAGCTGAGGGACTGAGGCCATCAGCCAACAGAGCTGTCTGTGAGGGAACCTGTTGGAGGGGAGGTTAATCTGCATGGGCAGGGTGGACAATCGATTTCTTCCTCAGCTAGTTCTATTTCTTTTGAGGACACTGGACATTTGGCCTTCTTGTAGTTTGGTTCTTTCATATTTTTAAGGTATTTATTTCTTTTATGCTCTGGTTTTGGTAGTAAGTCACCGTGCAGTCAATTTTCACAATTCTTTTATTTTTCTGGTTTGGGTGCGATTCTACCTTGTTCATTTGCTATTCTGTTGATCTGATTTTGTGCTTTCTGGACATGACTTTTGAGCATCCAAAAAGACAATGAACCCAGCATCACAGAAGCTCCGATTCAGTGGACATCTGTGAGAACCATCCTAAAAGTTGGTGTTTACACGTTAGGGTTTGCCAAGTGCCGGACATAACATTATTTCATTAGAGTTTTACAACATGTCACCTGCTCACTCAAACCTCCAGGATACAACGCAAAATCCCCTGCCTGGCATTCAAAGGCCTTGAGAACCTAGCCCCTCCCACCTTTCTAGTCTTATAGGTGACACCCTACATGTCCCCTTTGATTCAGTGGCACTGGCCTCCTGACAGTTCCATGAACAAGATCTCCTGGCTCTGGGTCTTCTCTCTGGCTGTCCCCCATGCCTGGAACACTCAATTTCCTCATCTCTACCTCCCGGCTTCCCTGGCTTCCTTCAAGTCTCAACCAAAATCTCACCCTCTACAGAAACCCTTTCCCAGTCTCTCAGCTCTGGTGCCTTCCCGCTTTGAATAATTTCCTGTTTATCCTGTGTGTATTCTGTTTGTACACAGTCGTTTACACGTTGTCTCCCGTTAGACTGGGAGTTCCCTTGAGGTCAGGGGCTGTCTTCTGCCTTTCTTTGTATCTCCAGCGCTTAGCACAGTGTAGTAGTAGGACAAGATTCCCAAACTTATTTAGTCTACCACCTCCTTTAAAAAAAGTGCTTAGCGGGGGCAGCTAGGCGGCGCAGCGAGTAGAGCACTGACGTTACTGTATCATTTTACAGACGACGAAATAGCTAACAAATGTCCCAAGTAAGATCTATACCCACAGCTTCCTGCCTAACTTCAGCATCTGCCACAGGGTGCCGGGTAAAAGGGCCAGAGGCAAAGACTCCGGAGCCATTCCTCCAGGACTCACAGGACAATAAGTCTAAGAAGGTTTGGCTGTGCACGAGAGAGCCTGCCAGGCTGTCACTGAGAGTCATTCTGTCAGTCAGACTGGAAGCACGTGTCTCTAGAGGCGTTTCTTTTGAGAGGACTAGGCTCCCGCAGCTTCAGTGAAGGGTACTTACCAAAACAGGGGTATGTCATAGCGCGTATGATTTTTCTAAGAAAAAGGCAAACATGACTGTGCTATGCCTGGGGATTCTACTCTGACTGGAACAAATTCAAATCTCCTTCAAGCTCTCGCCAGGCATGGTGGCCAGCAAGCATGACCCCAGTAGCTAAACATCTTTAAGAAAAAGAAGGGGGTTCTGGCAGACTACACAGAAGTTTTCTGCCAGTCCAAACTTCGAGGCCACTCCTAGAGTCCTCTGCATCATTGGTGGGTTCTAAGAGGTTTGATTAGGAAGACTCCCTAGTACTTTAGGGAAAAGGTCACCTGAGGGCGAAAATCCCCTTTAGGTCTCTTGCGTTTTCATTGCATGAATGAAACAAGGGGAACGCTCTTTTCCAATCAGACCGGCCCGTAAGTGTTCCCCAGAGATGGCATTCAACCATAACCAGCTCTGGGCTTGTGTCCTCCACAACCAAAATGCTCCCATCTCACTTCTGCCTCTTAAAATCCCTCGCTTCCTTCCAAGCACAGCTCAGGGACCATCTGCTCCTGATCTAAGCCTTTGTTGATTCAGGTAAGCTTCTGCCAAGTAGGCACATATGCCTGAGGGCAGTTTTGTACAAGGAAAAATGGGGACTACCAGAAACCAAGGTCATTTACCACACAGGGACTCATGAAGAGTGAGACCCATTCTAGGAACCATAAGGTTGAGCTTGAGGCCTTCCAATAGGCTACCACTAAAAGGACTGGTTTTATGGAGCACCTTTCAGAGTTGGGTAGGCAAGAAACCTCTTACCTCTATGCTCTGGGCACCAAGTCGAATGCTCCCTCTTGAAGTGACTATGTACACATGGTATTTATTTACCTCTGAACACGGTGTATCTTCCAACAGAATGTAAGCTCTCTGAGAGAAAGCAGGGCCTGTTTTGTTTTTGTCTCTGTATCGCCGCCACTGCCTCACATACATTTGTTGAATTAAATACACATACTAGCTTGTTGACTGCTGAGCAATCTCGAGAATAGTATTGACAAAGGACCCCTTCTGAGGCCTCGGACATACCATGGAAGTGCCGGAAAGAGCCCTCAAGGGCACTGTTATTTAGTCCTGTAAATCTTAGGCACTGCTTGTGGTTCTGGTAGGAAAGAAGATGAAGAAACTGCCAGACAGTTCATACATGAAATAAGGTGGATTAGCACGCCATAGTACGAGGCCAAAATGTCTGGCAGTCAGTGGCTCTCAACGTTAGGCCTGTGCAGTGAACATTATCAGTGGAACAGCTTGGTGGTGGGGCAGGACTTGGGAGTCAGGAGGACGCCTGCCTCAGAAACCTTTGTGTGACCCTGGGCAAGTCACTTAACATCTACTAGCCTTAGTCTCCTCCTCTGTAAAATGGGGATAATAAGAGAACTCACTTCTTATGGTTGTGAAGAAGTCCAGAGGAGATCCATGTAGGCAAAGTACTGTATAAATGCTACCCATGATTATTATTTTAGATCCCATGGTAAATGAAGATAAAACAGCTGCCTCCATTTGTCAGATGTGTGTGTGTGTGTGTGTGTGTGTGTGTGTGTGTGTGTGTCTACAAATCTGAGCACATGCAAGGGATTTCCACGTCATCTGTTTGCGGAACGAGCAGCATACAATGTGAATATCGTCTGGTCCCCCTTGATGACATCATTGTGTTTGGGAAGGTGTTTAAATGATCTGATGATTTAAAACCAAAAGGGACTTTGGAGTTCATCATATTCCACTGTCTCGTTTTACAGAGGGGGCACAGAGAGCTTAAGTGATTTTCCCAGGGTCACAGAGAAAGTGTCTGAGGCAGGCTTGACTCAGGCCATCAAGACTCAAAGTTCAGTGCTCTATCCCCAGTGTCACATGTCCTCAAGACATCTGAACTAGAACAGTTGGAGCCTTATGATCTAGAGACGTCTAAGACCAAGAGTCAGCAGAGTGTAAGCTTCTTGAGAAGGGGAACCATTTGTGTTTCTATATTTCAGGAGCTTACCAAAGTGTCCTTTACACAGTACGTGCTTAATAGAAATGTTTGTTCTTGTTTTTCAGAACATCTTTTAAATATGTAAGGGTCGCTATCTCAGTAGGGCATGGTTACTGACCCTGGAAAGAGGGGCACTTACTGCCTGACCACATCTAAAGGTGGTACAGCGACCAGAGCACCTGACCCGGAGATAGGAAGACCCGAATTCAAATACTGCCTCAGACACTTATTAGCTCTGGGACCCTGGGCAAGTTACTTAATTGTTCTACCCTAGTTTCAACTATAAAATGAGGATGAGAGCGATGGTTACTTCTCAAAGTTGTTGTGAGGATAACATGAGGTATTTGTAAAGCACTCTGTGAAGTTTGAAGTGCTGTGCAAATGTTAATTATCATTTATCAACTGAATCCATTTTTGGCATTGGTAGTAATTTTGAAGATCTGTGAAAAACTATGCCAATAACACATAGTCAGCCTGTCACCTGCCCCATGGATGTCTTCTCAGAAGAAATAAGAAGAAGAAGAACACAAGAGAAATTCAGAAACAGCGTTCTGCACAAAGGAGATTGCTGAAATGAGAAAAGCGACCAGATCTTCCAGAATCTCTTTAATTGCCTCACAAATACACACACACCTGTGCTGCCTTTGTTGATTCAGGTAAGCTTCTGCCAAGTAGGCACAGATGCCAGTCTGGAGAGCCCAAGGGCAGTTTTGTACAAGGAAAAATGGGGACTACCAGAAACCAAGGTCAGTTACCATGCGGGGACTCACGAAGAGTGAGACCCATTCTAGGAACCGTAAGGTTGAGCTTGGGGCCTTTCAATAGGCTACCACTAAAAGGACTGGTTTTATGGAGCACCTTTCAGGGTTGGGTAGGCAAGAAACCCCTTACCTCTACACTCTGGGCACCAAGTCGAATGCTCCCAGACAGAGGCAGTAGTGCAGGCAGAGAGCTGTACAGGCCAACTCTGAGAATCATCATCAAATCCCTGAAATGTCTTCAGTTCACTGTAATTCTTTGGATGTGGCCAGCACATAGCATAGACCAGGAAAAAGCACAATGAATGCAAACACCCTGTCTGTCTCCTAGTCCTATCCATTCAAAAACTGTAGTGGTTACTAGAGAGGATGTGAAAGTGATGGGACTCCAAGAGGGGCCTGTGATGTGGGAAAGTGTGGCAGTCTTGGGATTCCTCTGGAAACATCTGCAACTAAACTCCATGGCTTGAGCCAATCCTCTATAGCCAGGTATAAAAGGGATGACTGGCTGCAGGATGGTGATAAATGCCCTCTACTGATGGCCAAAAGGATGGCCTATGACTGCCAGAGAATTAGGCCTAGATGACCAAAAGCCAAGCTACTGCTCTGGGAGTGGCAGAAATGGGAATTTAATGATGTCACAGTATCTCATCGAATAGTAAGAGATGTCAAAGAAAGTGTGCTGAGGCAATCAGTGCTGCCTGGGGCCTACCAAGGTATGAGTCACTGGAATCCACTCTGTGACATACCACTATACGGAATCCAATTGGGTGCTTGTTGGAAGATCTCTAGTGAAGGGAAACCTGTGAGGCGGCTGCTCTGGGCACTATGCTCCCTCGTTTATACAGGCTCCGGAGTCGAAGTGTCCTGCCAGTAAACCCAGAGCTAGGAAGCACTGGACTCTCCCGATCCCCAGCCCAGCTTTCTTTCTACTATACCCCACTGCCTTTGATGGCAGCTACTAAGTCAAATTAATAGGCCCCAGGTCCTCAGTCTGACTTTATCTGTCTAACCTAGTATTTCACGAACATTAACAGCTCAATTTATGTAGCACTCTACAATCTGCGGGGCACTTTTCTTAAAGCAATCCTGTGAATTTAAGGACTAGCAGAGAATTATGCTGTGCCATTTGTGGAAACTGAAGGGGATTTGCTCAGGCTGAGGCTGTGCCAAGCCTGGGATTGGAACCCCACGTTCTGCACTCCCTGTTGCTTTCCCACTCCTTAAGTGCCATATGCTTCAATAAGAATGTGCTACAAAACACGTGAAGATTCTGAAATCATAAGCTAAGAGAATCATGAAAAGCTAAGAAATGCAATTTTTCTACAAAGTCTAATGACATATATATATGTATGTATGTATGTATATGTTTGCCATCAAGAGTAAGTGCCTGGGGTTAGAGACTTCTCATATACAACCACAAATAAATAACAGGTGGAAATCTATGGAAGCTGGAGGAAGAGCACCAGATTTTGTAGTTTAAGATGCTTCCTATGAGGAGATAGGATGCTGCCAATTCTTTTACCTTTCCCTAGGAAGCGGCTCTTATCACCATCTCGGAGTTCTAAGGCTTCATAGACGCCAGTAGAGGCACCACTGGGCACAGCGGCTCGGAAGAGACCTGTATGACAAGGAAAAGGACAGAACAGAGGAATAAATGAAGACGTGAGGTCAGCTAGCATGGACATCAAACCCCCACGTGGGTAGTTTCCTCTCCCACTCACAAGGTAAGAGCAAAAAGGATGGTGAGTGGCCTAGAAGCCATGCCGTATGATGAGCAACTGAAAGAACCGGCTATTTGGCCTAGAGAAGATTTAGGGAAAAGGCATGCCATGGTATTTGAAGGAATGCTATGTGGAAGGGGGATTGGGGTGGCTCTTTGGGGCTCTGGAGGGCAGAACACAGAGCAATGGACACAAGTCTGACAGGCAGATTTCACTATTTGAAGACCCGGGAGGGACCCTGGAGATCCTCTGTTCTCCTACAATTTCGTGCTAGCCACAGGGTTAACCTGGCTAAGGGTTGGAATGATCTGGCCTGGACAGCAGTTGGCTCAGGTCTCAGGACAAAGTCCATTAAGGCAAGTAGGGGCTTAAGGAAAACTTCGAGTCTGCTCTCTTGCCCCGCCCCACCCCCAACTCCTGCTCGGGTTACAGTCTAAGCATTAATGTTGTCAGGACTAGACTAGAGATAATCAGGAAGAATTATGGCTACAAAGCCGGAAGAGCAGCAGATCCCAAACACACAGCAGCAAGCATGTGGTCAGCATCCCCATGAAGCTAACGTTGGGGAAGAGAAAGGGGCAGAGGCTGGGCGATGGCTGCAATGCTGATGCGTGTGAATTACCAGGGACCGAGGATACAGAATTAAGGTGTACCACCCAGCAGGGACCACTGAGTGACTTCATGAACTTAATGTCTGGCATTCAGATGTTAATGGGAGGACTCAAAACCATATGTACGCAATAAACCCATCTTCCATACATTTTAACGGGAGCTGTGTGTCAATAAAGAACTTTGACAAATTCAAGTTGAAGTTATTTCATGGCTTTGGGAATGGTAATGGGAAGTTGGGCAGCAAAATCTATTACTAACAATGAGTGGCCAACCGGCCTCTGTCTGAAGGCCTCTAGTGAGAAATAACACATTATTTCCCAAGGAAATCCATTCCACTTTTGGGACGCTCCAATTGTTAGGAAGTTTGTTCTTACACCAAACTTTTAATGCTCTTAAAACTTCCACCCACTGTTTCTAGTTCTACCCACTTGCGTGGGTAACCAAAAATGGGCTCCTTAGCACTTAGTTCAACAAGTGCCCTTGAATAGTTTGGCTTTTGTTCCCTTTGAGTAATTCATTGAGCCTTACTAGGTGCTAAGCCCCAGGCCCAAACCCCTATTAGGTGTAAAACCTTAGTGAGTGTGGATTGGCAACTAAGGTGGGGCCCAAGGTGGGGCTAATTCCAGGGAGGGCCTGGTTTACATGTCTGGGAGAGCGGCTCTAGTGGTGTTTCAACAATCTGGCTAGCAGCTTCTGTGGGGGTATAAGATCCACCCACGTGGGTTTAAGTCTGCCTCTTTGTGAGGATTCTAGGTCGCATGTGTCACTCACCCCTGATGCTGAAAAAGATATAAAAACCAGGGATTGGCTGTCTGTTCCTTGGAGCTCTTTCCTGCAGCAGTGGTGGCTCGTGACTCTGGGCCAGCCCTTGTTCTGAGCTCCCGAGCTGAACCTAGATGTTGGTAACTATGAATTGTATTGGGTCTGTCTGTTGATGTTTGTGATTTGTTTGTATTTTGCTCTGAAGTTCAGTGTGCTGGCTTCTTCCCCTGAACTAAGTGAATGATATTTGTGTGCTGAATTAAAGTAAGCTTGTCAACCCCTTTAACCTTGCTTTCCTTATTAAGGCAGATCAAAAGAACCTGTGCTGTTGGCAGCTTTCTGGGTGCTGGCTGTGGGTAGATCTTATACCCCCACAGAAGCTGCTAGCCAGATTGTTGAAACACCACTAGAGCCAAGCAGAAAGAGCCCCACCGTCCCTTCCACCTGCCAGCACTTCAAATATTGAATGGAATATTCTGGTCACCCAAGTCTTCTCTTCCAGAAGCTAAACACCCATAGGTTCCTTCAACTGATTCTCTAATTGTGTGCTCTGTAATTTTCTCCTGGTAACCCTCTTCTGGATGTGTTCTAGATTTTCTTAAAATATGGAACCCAGAACTAAACCTAGTTTGTGGCTTGCCCAGGGCTTGGTATAGAAGAACTATTAAGTCAAATTAACGGCATGTTAATGAGTACTGAAATTATTTGACAGGTAGTATTTGTATGGCATTTAAAAATTGGCTGTTAAGTCATTAGATACTATGCATGTACCAGGGACTGCTCCAAGCACTGAGGAGCTCTCTCTCCTTTGTTCTGGGTATGATGTCCCTTTTAATGCTGCATAAAGTAACACCAGTTGTTTTTTCTGATGCCACATTACTGACTCACCCAGGCAGGATGGCGCAGGGTAAAGATCACTGGATTTGGAGTTAGAGGACTTGGGTTCAGATCTTGGCTCTGTTCCTCACTACTTGTGTGACCTTGGACTAGATAATCTCTAACTTAACCTCTCAGCTCTAAATCTATGAGCTCCTTAACAATTATGAAATGTGATGATTCTACTGTAAGGCTGAGTTTACTGCAAGTTTTCCAGTGGTGATGGGATGGGGCAATAATTGGGGCAGTTATAGAGAGGATTCCCATTCTCATTCCGCTTGGATTGGAAAGTGAAGAGATCAATAAAATAGTGTCTAAAAACGGGATTAGGATTTCCGGACCACAGCTTAAAATAATAACATGCTCTTAGGCGGGGGTGGGGGTGGGGCGGTTATTCTTAAAGGCTGGTAAGAATATATCTGTGTAGGGTCTTGCACATTTAATAACAAGAAGACTTCAAACTGAAAAGGAAAAAGTTAAGCTGCTTATGAAAACCCGAAAGACGGCACCACCTAGAAGGAATTACTATGTAAGGAGAAGAGCAGTAGACATTCAGAAATCACCGGAGATCAAATCTAAGAAAGAAGCCACCAGTAAACACCGTGGTTCCAGTGGTTTATACACGTTTAAATGCACAAAGTATGAGCAGCAGGTTAGGTGATCTAGAGACCATGATGTATAGAGACTTCATAGCTACTACTGAACCTTGGGAGGGTGAGATCCATGACTTGAATTAGTTTTGATAGAGGATACCTTATTCAAAAGCAATCATGATAGGGAGAAGGAAATGGGGATGGAATATGTTAAAAGGATGTACTCATGAAGGAAAATCCAGTAATAAGGGGAGGGGCAGAGCCTGGTGGAGGTCATCTGGGTGAAGGACAAGAGGCAGAGAGAAACAACAGATATCGTAGTAAATTTCAGAATGCTTTGACAGATGGAAGACATACAGGAGGAAATTAGGAAAATGATTATAAATGTAGCGTGGAAGGATGACATATTAAGTAGTGGTCCATATTTCTGCTGGAAATTCTCTTTCACCACAGCAGGACAGCTAATAACTTAATGACAATTTTATCTTCAAAGAGCAGAGAAATGAAAGAAGGAAACATCTATTTTGGATCTGATCCTCACTAATGAGCAAAAACTGTTTGCTGAAGTGGAAATGACTGGAAACTTGGGAGGAAGTGAACATTCTATTTTGGAATATGTGATAGGAAAAACCTGGACATAATCTGTCACACTCCCTAGATTGTAGGAGAACAGATTTCCATGGGCTCAGAGACAACAGGGGTAGGAATCCATGACTTACAAGTCTATAGTGGATGTCAGGCTAAGTCTGGGAGAAATGGGAATTTCTAAAGAATGACATTCTGCATGGAGACACTAAAAGGAAATGATTCCACTGAGGAGGAAAAAAAGGAGTTGTCTAACGGAGGGCTTCTTAAACTTTTTCCACTCATGACCCCACCAGCATTTCTCAAACTACGGGTCGCAGATGCTGTTGAACTGTTTTGCTACCAGCTGAGAAGCTTCTGGGGGTGTCAGGTAAAAATATGCTCATTTCTGCTGTCACACAGTCTTTTGGCTCTTCGTGAGATTTAAGTTTATATTATTTGGCATAGAGCTTTTGGTGATGAGAATTTCTTAAAGTCCTATCCTGATCGTTACTCTACAGGGAGATTTAAAAACCACCACCACATTGTAAGTGGGCACTGCAGAGAGAGCTTAAGAGGCTCAGAAGAAAGACAATAAGGAAGAAAGGGAAATGTCTCTTCAATGAGGACAGTATTTGCTGTTCCCCCATGGACAAAAAGCCTCCTTCTATAGGCATGCGGCTCCGAGGCTTTCCTCCAACGCCCCCTTTCTAAGTGAGTCATAACAGTTGGGACTTAAGAAGTCATTCAGTCTAAGCTTGCACTCTATGGAGAAAGACTCTCTATTATACTCCCTTGGAGAGGCGGCCACAAAGTTTGAGGTGGGGTGGTGCAGCGGGTAGAGCTCTGGGCTTGGAGTCAGGAATGTTGGCATTTGTATCCAGCCGCAGATACTTCCTAGCTGTGTGTCTTTGGGCAAATCATTTAATCTTGGTCTACCTCAGTTTGCTCATGGTAAAATGGGATAATAATAGCACCTGCCTTGCAAGGTTGTTATGAGGATCAAATGAGATGATATTTGTAAAGGGCTTGGCACATTGTAGGAGCTTAATAAATGCATGCTGCCATCCCTTCACCTAGGCTTTGCTTGGCCACTTCCAACGACCATACACTAACAACGTGCCCTGTGTTGGACCGGCTGTGTGGATTCTCCCTCCATTATGTTCACCTTTACAGAGCTTGGGTTTATTCCATGTTTGGAAATTCTTATTAGAGAACAGGTTTTTTTGGTCTTATTTTAGTCTGGACCCAAGACTTCATTAGTGAAGGCAACACCTGGCATGGGAACTCCCTTTGCAGACACCGAGCAGCAAACCCCCATAACTGCCTAAGAGCCCAGTCGCCCAGCTAGGCAACGTCAACGTAGTTTAGAATTCAAGGGGAGGTCTTTAGAGCCACCATTCTGTATGAGACTAATCCGGCTTCCTTCAAACACTCTCACCTCAGTCCCCTCCCACTTTTATCTCTGGCTCTCTTGCTTTTTTTTTTTTTTAATTCTGTTAATTTCTGCTGGGCCAGTTTCACACTCTGACCAAACAGCAGAGTCTCGAATCATGAAGGGAGTGACAGAAGGCATGTACCCAGAAGGACTGACTCTTTGAGAGTACCTACTTTAGGAAGCTGGCTTAACCCTGAAAGCAATCATGATGAAGGAGCAGAAGACAGACTCTCATGTTGGTGAAAGGCACAGATTTAAGGACTCTTTTTTGGTAAGCAGGAGGGAAAGAAGTAGGGAGAAGAAAGGGAGGCTTATAGAATCCTAGAGTTAGACAGACATTCAGTCCGACCCCACCACCTGATTCATGAATCCCCTCTATACCATCTCTGACAGGCTAAAGGGTTTTCCTAGTCAAGGCAGAATTCACAGTGGGACAGCCTCAGCTCTTCCCAGGAAGCAGTATGCTCAGTGCCACTAGCATCATTCAGCCGGGAGACTGTTTCCTTTTAATTTTTCACATATAAAACAGTCAGTTCAGGAGACAGCTATAAACTAAGACACAGGGGACTACAAAAAGGGGGAGAAATCTCTTTGAATTAACAAAAATGACCTCCTTAGGAACTCCCAACCCTCCTATTTACTGAGAAAAACACAAATGTTTCCCCTCCTGCTTGAATGGCGGTGGCCATAGGTGGTTTCCAGAGGAGCTGTTTTTTCTCACCTCCATGTCCCTACTCTTTGGTTACAAAGGGCTTATATCTACTCAGATGCCTCACACTGGCACAGGGGGAATCCTGGTTTCTTCAAGGCTATGCCAGCAAGGTACAAGCTCTACAAGGCACTACCACGCTGAGAAGGGCCAGGAGCGGACTGACGATCAGGTGCACTGAAGGTAAGAAGCTCCTAGCCACAAAGCTGATGAATTGTTTTGGCCGTACCAACTCATGAATACCACCCACTATGGATTATGATCTGCCTCAGAGAAGGGGGCATCCATGCCAATAAAATCAGATCTTTGATGGGAGTAAGAAAATATGGAAGTGAATGTGCACTTGGCAAATGTGCATTTGGCTTTGTACTCACCCAGGCTTTTCCTTCTCTCCTGACTGTCAGACCAAGCACAATCCAGTTGGCATTCTCACAACTCCTATCTACTTTGAATAAAAGGGTTTCTCCAGAATGTCCAGACCACTTGCTTGTTTGATCACTGAAGAACACCAGGTTATCTACCAACCAAGCAAATGAAGGCCCCATTGGGCACCGTGGAGACATTTTTGAGGTAGAAGGTCTTGATTTGATCTTCCTGTCTCACCTCTTTGTCCCTAGGAGCCATTCTGTGACAAGTTTAACATATCTGCAAGAGGGCCTGGGGATCAGGAAGGCAAATGGGGCATGTACCTTTTTCAGTGTGGAGATCAACCTCAACTGTGGGGTTCCCACGAGAGTCAAAAATCTCCCTGGCATGGATCTTGACAATAGACATGGCGAGATTCTGTGAGGAATAAAGATGAATGTTTTAGCACGCATCGTCTGCATTTATTCATTTTTCCAACAAATATTTGGGTGTCTGCTTTAATTAAGGCACTATGAGGTATACAAATTTAGACACAACATAGTTCTTACCGTAAAGGAGTGTAGGAGAGACAACACACACACACACACACACAAATATCTCTGATATAAGGCTGGATGTGGGGAGATCCACAAGTAAGACAAACCAAGCATTGTACCCGATTACCGTCTCCCAGCTGATTCACTCAATTGTACATCTGAAACAGAACTCATCTTTTGGCCAAACCCCAACCCTCCCCCAACTTCTCTACTTCTGTTAAGGGTCAATAAGTCGGTCAGCCAACCAGCATTGTGCTTTTATTTATTAAGTGACTATGATGTGACAGGCACTGTGCTAAGTGCTAAGGATGCAAAGAAAGGCAAAAATCCCTACCCTCGAGAAGCTCATAATCTAACAGGGGAGAATAATATGTCAACAACTATGCTACAAACATGCTATGTGCAGAATAGGAAATAATCAACAGAGGCAAGGCACTAGAATTAAGAGGGATTGGGAAAGGCTTCTTGTAGAAAATAAACAGAGGGAAGGAATTACAATCAAGGGGGACTGGGAAAAGTTTCCTGTAGAAGGGGGGATTTTAGCTTGGACCTGAAGGAAGCAAGAAGGCAGACATGAGGGTAGAGCATTCCAGGCCTAGGGGATGGCCAGTGAAAATGCCCCGAGTTTGGAGACAGAGAGTCTTGTAGGAGGTATAGCAAGGAGGCCAGTGTCACTGGGTTGTAGGATGCAGTGGAAGGGGAGGATGTAAGATGTAAGAAGACTGGTAAGGTAGGCGGGGGCTAAGCAGAAGGTACCCCCATTCCTCCAGTCCCCCAGGTTGAAAACCTGGGATTAATCTTCAGCTCCTTCCTCCAACCTACCCAATAGGACATACAATATCCTAATCTCACCTCCCTCCAATATATCTAATCACTTGCTAAGTCTGGTTGGGGGCCATCGCCAGGCATCCTGATCTGTATCTGGCCACTGGACCCAGAGGGCTCCGGAGGAGAAAGTGAGCCTGGTGACTTTGCACAGCCCTGCCTCACTTAAATCCAATTCACTTGCAAGTCATGGCATCACCTTCCTGATGTCATGGTCCTATTTGAGAACAAAGGACAAACAACAAGAAGTCTGGTCAGTTCTTTCTCTTCAGGATCTTTCTTTCCACCTCGACAACCACTGTAGTCTAGGCCCTCACCACCTGTTGTCTGTAAGTTTCATAATTGGTCCCCCTCCATCTAGTCTCTCCTAACTCCAAGCCATACAACTATCAAATTGATAGCCCTAAAGTGCAGGTCTGACTGGGTCACTCTTCTGCTCAACATTACCACTGAAACCTCTAGCATTAAACCCAACTCCACTTTTTGGCACCAAAAACCTCTCACAGGTGGGCTCCAACCTCCTGAATCAGCCTTATTATTTAGTACTCCCCTGCACATGATGGTCCCATCAAATTAGTCTTGACTTCCTCATACACAACATTCTCTCTCCTCTTCTTGCTCTCTCTCCCAAGCCTAGAATGAATGAATGAAAGGGCATTTACTAAGCATTTTGCTTAGCACTGTGCTAAGTGCTGGGTATACGAGCAGAAGTAAGCAACACAGTCCCTGACCTCTAGAAGCTTATATTCAAACAGTGGAAAATGGAACGTAAGAGTTCTTGTTGTTTGTTCTTCATTCTTGAAGAGGACCAATGACATCACGAGTGTGATGTCTTTACTTGTGTGTGAACTGGATCTGAGTGAGGCAGACCTACAGAGGAGTGCTTTAGACAGGAAGTCAGAAAGAATGGTCAACTGAGTCATAGGGCATTGACTGACCTATCCTTACTAGGAATTGTAGTGTTGATTGGATTACTTTCTTCCAGTCTAGAGCTGGAAAGGAAATATGTTAAGAGGTCACATGTTGTGGATACGTGGCCTTGGCAAGAGAAAGGCAACTGCTAGATAATGAGTGGCTACAAACCCAGTCCTAAGATCTTTAGGTCTAGATGGAGGTAGAGGCCGGAGAATGGGAAGCATGGCTTAGAGATAGCGAAGAAGTGGTGCTCCTTCCTCAGTTTCACTTCTTAAAATCTGTAGTTTCCTTCAAAGCTGAGCTCAAAGGCCACCTTCCACAGGAGGCCTTAACTGATTTCCCCAATTACTTTTATTTATTTTATATTTATTTGTACGTATGATGTTTCCTCAAATAGAAAGTAAGTTCCCTGGGGGCAGAAATTGTTTCATTTTTTCTTTGAACCCTAACCACCCAGGACAGTACTGGCATAAAGAAAGTATTTAATAAACACACAATTGATTGAAGACATCTTTCCTGATTCCCTCAGTGTTTATGCCTTCTACCTTCATCCCTGAACTTTTTAAGAAATATATATCCTATGTTTTACTGCAGCACTGAGATAGTGTAACACCACATGGAAGCTATAGCCACTCAAAAAAGTTGGGTATGACCAACCACACATAGAAACCAAGTGGATGAAGGCTGTCTATTGGCCAGATTATGCCATGCAGTTGGATGAACAACCTATAGAATTTGCCTAACATTATGGCTATTGGAGACAAACCATACAAATGGATAAGTTAGGTCCAGACTTGGAGGGGAAGAATGGGTTGGTTTGCCTTCAGGAAATGAAATCTGAAAGGTCCTTAAAAGACCCTAATATTTTATATTCTCCAGGAAACAAAGGTCTATCTTCTCAATACCAATATTCTGCCAGTTACATCAAGCCTCGGAACAAGTATAGGATGGTGTAGAAATTGACCTAGGCAGCTTTGGAGTGAGGAAGAACTGAGTTCAAGTGCGCCTGAGAAATACACTGTGTGGCCCTTGCAAATCATGGAACCTCATAGTGCCTCAGGATGCCTATTTGCATTGGGAGAAGAAGTTTTCTCCTGGGAATTCTCTATACTAATGGAATTAAAGGTCCAAAGCAAATTCTATCAATGTTCAGTCCATGTCTTCCAGTATCTCTCCTGTAGAGCAAGGGAAAGGCTGTGAGAGATAACCAATGAGGAATTCTGACGAACAGGAGTAAAAGATGTCATCATAGCCTACAGGAGGAAGGAGAGGGATTACAAGGGAATGGTCCATTCATCTCCTTTCAATGTCAGCAGAGGTTGAGGGAAGTCTCCAAAATGTCAAGTGGACCACCTGTGGCAAACTGACAGGAAGATGTGGACAAATGTTGTCCAGAGAAGAAATGACTAGGTTAAGATCTACATCATTTGAGAAAACATTTAATAATCTGGTCACAGATCCATTTAGGTGAGTCTATCTCAGACCCAAGCACAGCACCCTGAACACAGTAGGAATTTAATAGTTGCTTGTTCATTGGATGATACTGTATTTATCTGTGAACAAGTTATCCCTTGACTGTTTCATTTTTATTTATATCTCCTGTACTTAGAACATGGTAGGTCCTTAATAAATGCTTGTTGATTGAGAACAGCAAGAAGGATGATTTCCTGTCAAGGTGATTAGAGAAGATACCATGGTATAAGTAGCATTTGAATGGAAGAATAGAAGGATTTGAGGGATCGGGGATTTCAATAGGTAAAGATGAGAGAAGGCATTCCAATTAGATGAAGAAACTATGTTGTAGTTGTGAACGGACACGTAGACCATATCGGCTGCAACATCTAGTTCTTTGAAGGGAAAAATGGAAAATCAGGTCATCCTTTTGGAGTTAAAAAAAATCTAATTAAAATGAAATCCTTAAAGCCTTGTCAAAGTACAATGGAAATGAAGCTGACTGCAGAATTAGAGAAACTGGGCTTGGATCCTAGCTCTCCCATTTATTACAGTTGTGACACGGGTAAATCGTTTCAATGGGTCTCAGTTTCCTCATTTGTGAGATGAGATATCTAGACTAAATGTCTCCCTGCTCCCCAAGTCACCTTGAGCTCTGAATCCACAAATGTATGATCTTTTAAGCTTTCTGGCCTCAGTTTCCTCAGCTAAGAAACGATGGGCTTAAAGAAAATGACCCCTAACATCTCTTCCAACTCCAAATCAAATAAAGTGCTTTGCAAATCTTACAATACTTTATAAACATGAGAGGCTGCTTGGCTTAGTGGATTGAGAGCTGTACTCTAAGCCAGGTCAATATGGGTTCAAGTCTGACCTCTGACCCTGGGCAAGACACTTAAAGTAAAACTCAAATAGAATTAGATCCCTATGGGCCCCATACTGAGTTTTTTAAAACCACAAATTGACCTTACCTACTTTGCATTTTTATTGAGTCAAACATTTCCCAATTACATTTTAATCTGGCTCTGGAACCCTGAGTTTGATACCTTCACTCTAAGCCATCTCCCCACCACTGTAAGTTGCACTCAGGGTGCCATCTTGCATTGGCAGAGCATTCCCTCTACTAATGAGACCACGGGTAAAGTCCCAATCTCGGAGGAGACCACAATGTTCCAATTCTGCTGGTCCTATGAGAAAGGGTGGGTCACAGAACGGTGAAACTGGAGGATGCTGGAGATTGGCAGCCAAGGTGGATGAGGCTGGAATTGAAAGCCTGTGTTCGAAGGCCAGCTCTGCTGCTTGCACGTGGTTGCCTCCCCCTCCCCAGCAGCTGATTCTGCAGAGGTTGTTACAGATGCAGCCTCGGGCAATTCCCATCCTTCTCCGGGCTTCACTGCCTCCTCTGCAAAATGCGGAAATTGGAGCAGATGACGATGACCGCTTTGGGGTTGCTGGGTGCCTGGGCAAATCTTACCTCCCCTCTCTGGGCTTGAGGATTGGGCTCTATGGTTTCTGTGACCCGATCCGGTCCTAGGGCTGTGATTCTAGGCCTAGACCATCTCAGAAAGTCCCTGGTATCGCTGAGTGAGATGAAGCCACGGGAGCCTTCCCCTCTAAGCCTACCCCCCTCCTCCTCTACACGCACGTGTGCGCTCATCCATTAGACTGGACGCTCCCTGAGGCCAGCGCCGGTTTTTGCTTCCGCAGGGCCTGGCACACAGTTGGCGCTTAATAAAGGCTTGCCTCTGGCAGGAACCGCCTTCCTTACCTGGTCTTGAGGCTTCTTGGCCTTCCCGCAAAGGAAAAAGGCTGTGGATGGGGTTGACACCAACGAGGTGCGTTAACTATGGATTCATTGTCCCACATCTAGCTATCTCTCCGTCCGCCCCCGTCTCTCTCCCCCTCCCCGCCAAAGGTGGGCCCTAACCAGCTTCTTTCTCCCGCCATCATTGCCGAGCCACGCCCTCTTCGGCGGGCTCCTCCCTCTCCTCCTCCTTTCCTCCATATTTCCGGTCTAAGCTTTGGCAGAGGGGGAGGTACTTTTTTAGATACCGCCCCCACCGTCTATTTGCCAATCTTCGGCACCACCCGCTGCGTCCTCCCTCCCCATTGGTGGAGCTGGTAATCCCTCTCGCCCCGGCCTCCTGAGTGGGTGGGTGGCTCAGCTCACGTACTCTGGCAGTGACTGGCTTTCCTCAGGGCTGAATACTCCCTTGGTCCAAAAACTCTCCTACGAGACCCCGGCCCTTTTCCCTTGCCCCCCTTCCCGCCCCCACCCCCTGGACCCCTACCCCCCTGGCCTGCCCCCTCTTCCCTCACGCGGACCCGATTTCCGTTCAACCGGTTCGGGGCCGCGTGCGGGGGTGTGGGGCGGTGGCTAATGCGCATGCGTGCCCCATCGCTGCTCGGGGTGGGGCGACGGGTGTTGATGGAGAGCTTGTCGCGCCTTGGCTCCCAGCCTGGGCTAGGCAGACGGTAAACACGTGTTAAGCGCTTCCTCTTTGCTAAGCCCTAGGAGTGCAAAGAAAGGCAAAAGGCAGCTCTTTTTCTCTAGGAGCCCACTGTGACACCATGCAAGCAATGCGTGCAAACAAGATATAAAAAGCATAAATGGAAGATTATCAACAGAGGGAAGGGATTAGAATGAAGAGGAATTGGAAAAGGCTTTCTGTGGAAAGTGGGGTTTTATTTGGGACTCAGAGGAAGCCAGGGAAGCCAGAAAGGCGGCAGAGAGGAGGCCAAGGGCCGTGCAAGGGGGGTTTGGGGGCATCGCGATTAAGAGATGATAATGGCTGGCATTTATAAAGCGCTTTAAGGGTTTATGCAAGTATCATTTGATCCATATAACAGCCCTAGGAGGTAGGTGCCTATTATCCCTGAAGAAAGTCATGCAGTTAAATTACTTGTCTAAGGTAATGCAGGCAGTAAGTATTGGAGGGAGGATTTTTTGGGGGGGAGAGGCAGTTGGGGTGAAGTGGCTTGCCCAAAGTCACACAGCTAGTAAATGTGTCAAGTGTCTGAGGTAGAATTTGAACTCAGGTCTTCCTAACTCCAGGGCCAGTGCTCTACTCACTGCGCCACCTAGCTGCCTAGAGGGAGGATTTTTAAAGTCAGGTGTTCCTGACTCCAGGTCCAGCGTTCTGCACTGTACCACCTAATTTAGAGGGCACAACACAAATTTGGAAACATTTAGAACCTAGCTAGCAAGATTAACATTAGGAGGATCAGGCTCATCAAATGATGCAAATTTTAAAATAATTTTACTATAATTTCTTCTGTCTGTACAAATGAATGTTAAGTATAAATAATTACAAACTTCCTAAAGAGATATTTAAAAAAAGGGAAAAGAACCTATTTGGACAAATGTATTTATAGCAGCTCTTTCTGTGGTAGCTAAGAATTAGAAATTGAGGGGATGCCCATCTATTGGGGAATGACTGAACAAGTTGTGGTATACGAATGTAATGAAATACTATTGTGCTATAAGAAATGATGAACAGGCAGACTTCAGAAAAACCTGGAAAGATTTACATGAACTGATACAGAGTGAAGTGGGCAAACCAGGAGACCGTTGTATACAGTAAGAGCAACACTGTGCAATGATCAAGTAGGAATGACTTTGTTATTCTCAGCAATATAATGGCCCAAGATAATCCCAAAGGACTCACGGTAAAAAATGCTATCCGCCTCCAGAGAAAGAACTGATGTTGTCTGAATACAGACTGAAGTATTCTTTCTTTCTCCCTCTCCCTTCCTTCCTTCCTTCTCCTTTCCTTCCTTCCTTCCTCCCTCCCTCCCTCTCTCCTTTCTTTCCTTCCTCCCTCCCTCTCTTTCTTTCTTTCTCTCTCTTCCTTTCTTTCTTTTTTCCTTCCATTCTCTTCCTTCTTTCCTTCCTTTCTCTTTCCTTCTTTCTTTCTTTTTCTTTCTTTCTTTCTTCCTTTCTCTCTCTCTCTCTCTCTTTTATCTTCTTGCACAAAATGACTAATATGGAAATGTTTTACATGATTGCACATGTATAACCTATATCAGATTGCTTTCTGTCTCAGGGAAGAGGGAAAGGATAGAATCTGGAACTCAAAACTTAAACCCCAAAAACGAATGTTAAAAATAGTTTTGACATTTAATTGGGGGGAAAATAAAATATTAAAAAACCAATTACAAGCAATTGTAATTTTACTTTGAAATAAAAACTTTCATCTTACTATCTCTATTTCCTTTGCCTTATGGATAAAAAAATGCACTAGATCAATTGAGGCATCTTGGTCCTTCAGGGTATTATTAAATTCTGGGGGCAGCTAGGTGGCACCAGCTCTGGAGTCAGGAGGATCTGAGTTCAGATCCGGCCTCAGACACTTGACACACTTACTAGCTGTATGACCTTGGGCAAGTCACTTAGCCCCAATTGCCCTGCCTTCCCCCCTCCAAAAACCAAAGGATATTATTAAATTCTGGTCCTTCTTAAGAATAGGGCCTTAGACTGTGATCTCACTGGTACAGGGTACTCCCAACTGAGGAAACTTCCTCTGCTAATCCAGGGTGGCATCTTCTCAACAATTTGTAATCAAGTGAGAGATGTAATTAATAATAATAATAAATAGCATCTATCCTATTAAGGTTTGTGGAAAGCTTTACAAATATGTTCACAAAAACCTTGTGAGGTAGGTTTTATAGATGAGGAAACTGAGGCAGAAAGAAGTTAAATTACTTGCTCAGGGTCACACAGTTAGTAAATGGCTGAGGGAGGGTCTGAGCTCAGTTCATTGCAACGCCAAGTCTAGAGCTCCTGGACCTAGCTGCCCAGGATCCTACTCCTGCTATGTGTTAGAGGCGACACTCGAGTTCAGGTCTTTCTGGCTTTGAAACCACATCTCTAGCCACAATGCCTGATAGCAAGAGGAATTAAGTAAAATAGGAAAACTACCAGCTCACTCAGGGTTAACACTAGTCTGTGAGCCGCTATAGTAATTAATTACCCACTCAACTGAATCTAGCTTAATCATTCCTTGTATTATTTTCCCATCATGAATCATGAAGTTGATTTGAGGGCACTTCACGCTGCCCACACTGGAGGTGATGGAAAAGTTGCTACTTACTGTTCTGATCTTCAGCACCTAGCTTAGTGTTTTACATGGAGTACATGTGCAATAAATGTTAATTGAACTGAATCTTCAAGCCGGGATGACCACTTATTGGAGAGAATACAGAAGGGATTCTTGGTCAGGTGCGGGTCTGATTAGATGAACTCTGTGAGCTGCTTGGTCTTTGAGCTGGTCAGTTCAGTCCTTGCTTAATGACTTTAAGTGAGAGGGGAACCCACTAACTCCCGATGCAGCTCATCCTGCTTCCGGAGGAGCTAACATCGATAGAATATTTGTCCTCGCGTTAAGTTTACATGTGCTGTCTCCGACTTTCACTGACTTTCATTCATTATTCCTAGTTCTGCACTCCAGTGCCAAATAGAACATATCTAATCCCTCTTCCATGACAGCCCTTCAAATATTTGTAGACAGTTAACACGGCCTCCACAACTCTCTTCTCTGGGATAAATATCCCTGCTTCCTTACTTTTGGCATAGAGTGATCTCAATGCCTTCCCCTATCACTGCTTCTAACAAGTTGATTATTCTGGTGATGAGAAACCATATGGCCCCATTTCCCTTCTATCCGTTCATCCTGCTTTCCTTTTTCTCTCATTTTTTCTTCTCCTTAATGGCTTCACCTTGTCAGCTGTACTGGCCAGCACTGCCCATCCCTGTTAGTGACGGCCAGGGTCGCAAAGATTGCTAATCCTTAGCTTGGAGTTTAACTGCCATTACTTTAAGGTTAGACCATTATTCTCACGCTTAGTCTGCAATATCGCTTGAGGTAGGGATGCTGGAGGAAGATTTAATTTGAAAAAGACAAAGGACCTTCCAGAGAAGGAGCAGTCAAAAGCCACGAGAAAGACAAAGAATTAAAAAAAGCAAAGATCAGAGTTCTCACTTTTGACCTGATTTCACCATATGTCATTTTCATGCTGTCAAGATTAGACTAATCAGAATTTTCTGCAGCGGCCATGCGTGAGAAGCATGAAAAATTAGGGAAATGTAAGTCATTCTTTTTAAAATGGAACTGCACAGAACAGAAAGCAGTATACCAAATTTGGTCCAAGCATCAACCCTTCACTTCATATTGCCCCCAACATGCAGATAATCATAATTAGAATTTAATGAGAACAGTTCTGCCATCCGGGTGCTTAGTAAACATTAATTAATTCTGGATTCTACCACCTCTGTGAAGCAGCTAAATCTTATATCCTTCTCACAGTGAAATTGAGGTTGGGAGGTTAAGCAGTTTTTATGATTTAAAAGGAGGATCCATACCACATAGGTAAATCAGAGCATGGGCTGAAATTAATTTTTGAATTTCCAAAAGTTCAAGTGCTCTTGACTTTGGTGGGTAGATAATGGGGGATTGTATGAGTCTTCCAGAATTGGGCCTGTGCTTTTGTTTGCAGTGTTGAGCTCCACTAAACACAAATACAAATAGGGGAAATATTTATGATTTCGTTTGGATGGGGGACTCCCAGCATGGGACGCACTTTGTCATGCAGATTGCAACCTTAGGTAACTTAGTAGATAAGTCCTAGTGACTTTCCTGAGCAACTGAGATGACTTCTTCATGGTCAGAAGACTTGTAAGTGTCAGAAGTAGATGAACCTGAGTTCCTGATGTCACTCTACTCTTTCCATTATGATATGTTGCCCTGAAATGACAGATCTCAGATTTAATTTTCTTGCTCTTCAAAATATAGCTTCTGAACCTCAAAAGAGGCCCCCATCACATTTTCCTTCGTTCAGCCCTGAGACTTGATTGTAATCTATTTGCAAGACCTCATGAATTTTTGGGGGGGGGCAGGAAAAGGAAATATTAAAGAAGAAAATGCCTTAATTAAAGTTCTCCCTTAGCGAGGTGATGGCTATAAGAAGGCTCTGACTGTGAGGAGGAAAGCAGGAGTCTGCATGATACTGAGGATCACACAGTTCAGATCTTAGCAGAGATATTTCAGTTGAGGCCCCTGTGGTCCCAACCACATTGCTAGCCGTAGCTCTTTCCCTTTATTATGGAGTCTTGGGGTCTGGAAACACTAGCAAAGCAGCAAGGAGCCCTAGCAGCTTTGGGCTGGGACCCCTGATGAAATTCTTGGAGTCAATTTGGATTTGGGTTTTCTCTCAGCAGTTTTTTAAACTAGTATGCACATTCCAGAAATCAGAGTAATTTGTATGCAGCTGTGTATTATTTTCACTTGTGTTTCTAACAGAGCTGTAACTAGAAATTCTTTCTCTTGGGGCAAAAACCAGTCGCGCTTTGGAGGAGGGGGGCAGGCGAAGGTGGTTGGTGTGCAGAGGACAGTCCAGCTGCAGGTGTGGTCATTCTGGGAGAGGGGCAGCTTGTCTTCTCACCCAGTGTCTCCCCCTAACTCTTGTGGGGCTTGGGGGAGGGGCAGAAGGGCTCTTGGAGGGGTGGGCTGAGATTTTGGAGGACCACAGGGGATAGCAGTTGCCTTGGGAAGGAAATTGCTCCTGTTGCCCCAGATGTCAACATCTAGGGACACAAGCTTGTTCATCTCACACTGGTTATAGCTGTGGTTTCAAAGTCAGAGAAATGGCTAAAGATGAAGGGAGTAATGCATTCCTGTATTTGCTATGGGGATCTGTGGCTGGTACCAATTAGCCAACTCTTTCACACTTTTCCAAGAGTCATGTGGTTAACATACCATAAGGCATCTCTTTTTCTTGTTAACACTCACTTATGGTAAGCTTGCAGGATGTAGAATCGAAGCTGGCATCCTTTCAACAACACTCAGGAGGAATTTATTGAGTGCCTGTGTGGGCAGATCCGCATCTTAAAAATGGCCAGAAGAAGCTACGTATTCCAAGAATGCTCCCTTCACTGACGATATAACCCATGATTGCCCCTGGATTCTGTATATTTTACTTGGACCACACCCTGTCCAATGCTGTACTGATGGACAAAGAACCAGAAAGCTGAATTAAAAAAGCCAATCTACCCTTTGGGAGGCTGGCGGAGAGCCTAAGGTCAATCACACAAAACTTTTAATCATCATTCTTGGCTCCTGTGTTCCCTATACCTGCCTTTGGATGGGCCGAGCATAGATTTAGAGGTCATCTAGAACAATCTCCTGACTTTACAGATGGGGACACTGAGGCCAATGGTCACACAGTGAGTGGCAGAGATAAAACCAGGAGTCCTCCATCTTCGAAACCAGCATTCTTTCCACTGTGCCACAACTGACTTCCTGGCCTAAAGCCCCGGCACATCCTGTATCACTTCACAAATATGCTCATGTATAAGTTAGTCTATTTGGAAATATGAAAAGAGGAGACAGTCCAAGACCTCTACAAAGTTAGAAGCCAAAGGAAAACATCATATGTGCCTCTTCAACACAGATAAGACAAGAGGCAGAAAACCCCCAAGTTGTGGAGATGATTCTGTTGCCATTTTTGATGAGAAAGTTTTAGCTTAGAGTTGACCTGATTTTTATGAAGCTTTGCCTTCAGAGCAGCTTAAGACAAAAGGCTTCACGACTGAGGTAGAAAGACTAAAAAAGGAAATGGAGAAAGAACAGATGCTGAACCAACACAAAAGAGAAGCATATGAGGAGGGAAACAGCCATCTCATCTCTAAAGTTAGCTCCTCCCTCCCCTTAACACTGTTTTGGCTCACCTCCGTTGGTTTAGTGCTTCTGGGCTATGGGTTCCACTGAACAATGCCTGAGCTGCCATGGTGAAGAAGTTCCTGCTACAGAAAGCCCTCCACTGTTCCTCATAGCTCTTCATGGGCTTTCTGCCCATGGCTGTTCAGATCCAGCCTTTTCCTGACCGGGTGATTCATCCCTTGATCCAGGATTGCTCAGGGATAAGATGACTCTGTTGAACGTTGGAGGCAAGATTGTCTTTTTCCCACAAATGGCCTCCTGCTTGGGCTCCCATCTTTTCCCCCTCTCCATGCTGAGCTTTGCTGTGAGCTTCCAGCAGATTGTAGGCTCCTTCAGGGCAGAGACTGTTCTCTTTTTGTCTTCTGTATCCCTAGTACCTAACACTGTGCCAAAAAATACTTCTTGTTAAGCATCTATCAGGAAAAGCTTTCTATCGATAAAGATGAGCTGGGACAGTGGAAAGAAGATGGTATTTGGGGCCAGAGGATGACTTTGTTGTAAAGATAAAATGAGATAATATTTGTAATATACTTTGCAAATCTTTAAGTGCTATATAAATACTAGCCATATAAACACTTGTCCCATTATTATTATTAGTAAAGTGAGAGGGTTCAATTAGATGACTTTTTAGGGCCTGTGTAGCCCTAAATCTATGATCAGTTGCTTGTTGAATTGAGCTGGATTAACAAAGGCCAGCAATGAGCTACTGATATTCTCATAATGGCACACTGAAGCCAGTTGAGATACTCTTCCAAATATTCCTTTTTTTTTTTGGCTAATACCGTCTTAATACACAGAATGAACACATATCCCTCAAGGGGATTGTTCTTGAGAAAGAAATGTCCAGTTGGTAATTGGGTTATGGTGAATATTAAATTCAAATTTAGTAAACAAGGTCAATTTCATCTCATTATAGGCTTGTGTTCCCACTAAGTGGGGCTATGAATGTCCTTTCATGTGGTTGTTTTGTCCCTAATTGAGCAGGTTAGCCTGAACACTGCTGGTTCCTGCCTCTAGGAAGACGCCAGTGAAAAATGTGGCTTGGTTTGAATTGACCCTGGAAATTTTTAATTACAGGATCTATGTTCCAGCTGCTTTGGTCTTTGAGAGACAGCAACGGCAGCTGGAGGTAATGAAGGAACTGAGGACGACTAAGTCTACTGAAGAACTTTTCGAAGAACTGAAGCCTTTTGTGAAGTATTTTAAAATACATTATTTGTAGATGTAAGAGTTGGTTATCTTGAGGGGCCTTATAGAGAGGCAAGAATAAACATCTCACTCCTCCAAGGGAAGCCTTGATTCTTGGCAGGAGGGAAAAGCAAGAAGTTGGAGTCAGAGGTTGGCCACTGTGCTCTCCTCAAAGAGAGGGGGTACCCCACCAGGATGATGTCTATCTGCTCCCTTAAATGTCATCAATAATTATAGATTATTATAATTATTTATTATAGCCAATAATTAATTATTAAGGGATGTAATTTTTAGGTTCAAGTTACAGCTCCTGATCACTATTTCTTAATAGAGAAAGAGCTCTATATCCAAGGTTTCATCCCTTTTCCACCAAATGCCACTTTCACAGGGAACACTCATGGCAAATAAACTCATTTATACAAGTCAATGGCAAAACATACAAGGTCTACATATGAGAGTGTATACTGGATGATACAGAATGAAGGAGCTCTTCCCATTGGCAGTGAAATATCTCAGCTCAACCAAGAAAGACAGTCTCTAATATGACCCAAGGGAAAAATTCTCTGAAATTTGGAATAGCAACCTGAGATTAAGGATATTATAGAGACTGCCAGCTCTTCTCAATAAGCTATTTCCCAGTTCTTTTCTCCCTTCAGCAACCTGAAGGGGAGGGAAAGGAATAAGCATTCATATAGTATCTACTATGTGTCAAGGTCCATTTTACAAATCAGGAAACTGATTTGTACAGAGGTTAAGCGACTTGTCCAGGGTCACAAAACTAGCAAGGATCATGAGTCAAGTCTTCCCAACTCAAAACCTAGCCCTCCATCTATGGTGCCACCTAGCAACCTCCTAGAGAGGACCTGAAGAGAGGTTGGAATGGCCATCTCTTGTCTCAGAATTGGAAGCAAGAAGAGCCTGCTGGAAGTCAGAAGAAAATGGATCTCTTTTCTCCCCTGCTCCCAGCAATTGTTCAAGCAGCAATCAATCTTCACCAACAAAGAGAGAATCTCATTGGCTCTTTGAGCTAAGGGTTACATGAGGTATTGTGCAAAATTTGTTCTAATATTATGTTTAGATTGCAGGGAAGAGCAAGTAATTTGCACTTTATTTTGTTGATGAAAGAATGAATAAAGCATTTATTAATCATTTACCATGTGTAAAACCCAGTTGGTACAAATACAAGAGTAAGATAGTCACTGCCCTTGAGGAGATTACAATCTACTATTTAGGTTCTGAATGTATTGTGTATGCCTATAAGCATCCTATCTTGGGCCGGACTATTCTATAGGATAGTAACTTCTTTCAAGCATTTTTTAAATTTAAAAATTGTCAAAATCTTTTGCTTTTGCATTATCTTCATTTCTAAATATATCATTACCCCATCTCTTAACGAGCAACCCATACCTTGTTTTTAAAATATATTATTTACTTATTTTAAGCATTCCTTTTTTTTAAAATTGTGAGTTCTGAGTTCTCGCCCTCTTTCCTGCCCCTCCCTGACTCATTGAGAAGGCAAGAAATGAGATATCAAATTGTTGTTCAGTCATTCCAGTCATATCCTCCTCTTCGTGACCTCATTTGGGGTTTTCTTGGCAAAGATCCTGGAGTGGTTTGCATTTTCTTCTTTAGTTTATTTTACAGATGAGGAAATTGAGGCAAACAGGGTTAAGTGACTTGCCCAGGGTCATAGGGCTAGTAAGTGTCTGAGGCCAGATTTGAACTCAGGAAGAGGAGTCTTTCTGACTCTAGGCCTGGAGCTCTATCCACTGCGCCACCTAGCTGCCATCATGTAAAACACCATTTCCACACTAGCTATATTTTTTTTTAAATGGCAAGAAAAATAGAGAAAGTGAAATCATTATGTTTCAACCTGCATTCAGTTCTTTCTCTGGAGGTGGATAGCATTTTTTATCATAAGTCCTTTGGAATTGTCTTGGATCATTGTGTACTGCTGAGAATAGCTAAGCTGTTCACAGTTGATCATTGTACAATATTGCTGTTACTGTGTGCGATGTTCTCTCGGTTCCGCTCACTTCGCTTGGTGTCAGTTCATCTAAGTCTTCCCAGGCAAATTTTCTGAAACCATCCTGCTCGTCATTTCTTATGGCACAGTCACAATCACATACCACAGCTTATTCAACCATTCCTCAATTGATGGATAGCTCCTCAATTTCCAACTCTTTGCCACCACAAAAAGAGCTAATATAAATATTTTTGTACATATAGGTCCTTTGCCTTTGTCTTTGATTTCTCTGAGATACAGAGAAATGCTGCAATCCATATCTTATAATAAAGAATGAAAAAAAAAGCAGTTCAACAAAACTGACCACACCAACCAAGTCTGAAATATATGCGATATTTTATGCCCATAGCCCTCTACCTCTACAAAGAAGGTAGGGAGGTGAATTTTCTGCTCTTTCTTCTAGAGCCAGGCTTGGTCATTATAATTATACGGTGTTCAGTTTCTGTTTTTGTTTTTTCCATTTATATTGTCGTACTCATTTCATATATTTATTTTCTTGATTCTGCTTGCTTCACCCTGCATCATTGTATAGCTTCCCAAGCCTTTCTAAGTTTTTAATATTCATTGTTTCTCACAGTGCTGTTCCATTTATGTAACACAATTTGTTTAGCTGTTTCTCACTTGATGGACATCTCCTTGGTTTCCAGTCATTTGCTGACACAAGAGATGTTGTTCTGAATATTTAGGTGAATATGAGACCTTCCTCCCTTCTTTGACTTTCTTGGAGTATATGCCTATTGATGGGATCTATGGGTAAAGGGTATGGACATTTTAGTCACTTTTAAAGTATAATTCCAAATTGCTTTCCAAAAAGGTAGGAAATCAATACTCAGTTTGACCAAGAGTATATTAGTGTGCCCGTCTTTCCACAACCCTTCCAATATCAATTATTTCCATCCTTTGTCATCTTTGCTGGTTTTCTGGGTAGGAAGTGAAAGCTGAGCATTGTTTTAATGATCATGTCTTTTCATTAATTATCCACAGCACTTTCATATGGTTGTTAATAGTTTGCAATTTTGGGCGGAATTGTTTGTTCATGGCCTTTTGACCAACTGAGAAAGTCTCTTCTAAGAACTCCAGAGGTGACTTGGAATTTTAAGGGACAAGAAAAACCTGCCTTAGCTTCTGTAAGCTCTGTACAAAGTGAACGTGAAGCCTCTTTTTGAAGGTCATAGCCTAGTCTGGTAGGAAAAGTTAGGACACTGCAAAAATCTTGGGGTAAATAGGACAGAGTCTTATCCAACAGAGACAGAGCAGACATAGGTCCGTAAGTTCAGTGTGGAAGAGGAAGATGGTCCCCTCTGTCTAATTAACACATGCTTATGGACTAGCATATGTGTCCATTTTATTCAATATTTCCAGAATCTCCTAGGTTATGTTTTCTCTTCTGTATATTGAGAAATTTCCCTTTACCTAGTGACGATTTATGTTTCTGAAAGTTTGATGTCATCCTATTAAATAAATTTTCACAAGTTACTTGGCCACTTTGTCCTCAGTTTCCTCAAATGTAAAATGAAGTACTGCAATGCAAGACTTCAGGTTTCCTTCCAGCTTTAATATTCTTATGATAGGAGGAGGGAAGGCAGGGATCCTCAAGAAGTAAAAATGGCTTTTTAACACCATTAATGTATTAAGGCAGAATAGAAGCTGTCAGAATATATGGTTATGATTTTTCCCATCATATATTTAAAAAGGAATATTGGATCAATCAGTCAATCGTTATTAAACATTTACTATGTGCCAGACAGAAGCTAGATGGCACAATGGATAGAGCTCCAGGTCTGGAGTCAAGAAGATCTGAGTTCAAATTTGACCTCCAACACTTACTAGCTGTATGACCCTAGGAAATTCACTTAACCCTCTTTGCCTCAGTTTCCTCATCTGTAAAATGAGCTGGAGAAGAAAATGGCAAACTATTCCAGTATCTTTGCCAAGAAAACCCCAAATGGGGTCACAAAGAATCATACATGACTGAAAACGACAACAAAAATGTGCCAGACATTGTGCCAAGCACCGTAGATATGAAAAGAGGCAAAAGACAGTCCCTGCCCCTCAAGGAGCTTACAATCGAATAGGGGAGATAACAATGCAAACAAATATATACAAAGCATGCCATATACAGGTTCATACCTTACTCATTAGGAGATAATTTATCTAATTACCTTACCTCTCTGAAACTTAGCCACAAATGAGGAAATTAGCACACACACACACACACACACACACACACACATACACACACACACAAAGATACTTGGGTGGTCAGAATAGATGTCATCAAGTTGAAATTTTATTTTACTTTCAGAATAGCTCTTTAGATTCTCATTTGGAACCTGTTTCCTCTTATTTTAGAACGAATTTTAACAGTTTTGGTTATCTAATTTCCCAGATTGGAACAGAAAATTAGTTTTGCTGTATCTGAAAAATTCAGTTGTTCAAAAGAATTGCTCCATAGCAATTAAGATATTCCTATATCTGGCATTAACACAGAGATTCAACTTACACTTATTACTTTTGAAGAAACAGAATCAAGGAGAAGTCACCAGGTTGGTTGTACTAGTGTCTGTGATGCAAACCTGCTCATTTTTCACCTTAGTGAATTTCATTCCAGGTCTGGAAGTATTTTCTGAACAGTAAGCAACACAATAGAATTCAGTCAGAGGAATCTCTATTATAATTTTTATTTCCTAGAATCTGACCAAAAGCAATGTAAATTTCAATAGAGAAACTGTCGACATTAATATAATCCTTCCCCTGACTAGGTTGTTAACGCTTCACTCTGTGTTCCCATCCATCCTTTACCCTTGCAGAGCAGAATAGTAAGAAGCAGTTTGTGTAGTGGATAGGGCATGGAACTTAGTAAGCAAGACCTGGATTCAAATCCTTTTTTATATTTTTACTAGCTGGGTGACCCTGGGCAAATCACTTAACTTTTCTGTGCCTCACTGTAAAATTAGAGGCTAGGAATAAATGGCTTCTGAGGTCCCTCCCAGTTGTAAATCTATGACCTTAAGTTAGAAATATATGAATAATGGAGTACATATCCAAAAATATAACTTTATCCATGTCTTTGAGAAATTTGGTCCTGGCTCCTGGTGTTCTAAATCTAGATCCTTGCTTTTAAGGGATATAAAATTCTTCGATCAGAATATTCAATGAATCGAGGGAAATGGAGACACGAATCTTTTATCCATCACCAACCTTCCATCCAACTTAAAAATTCATTTTCTATTTCCCAAAGACTCACTCCATTTGATGTCTCGGGCTTTTGCCCATCTATAAAAATAGATTTCTCCTGTGTGGGTTTACTGCCTGAACTCACTTTGACATCACAGCAGGGAGATGGGAGGAGGAAGGGAAACCAGTGTGATACTTAGATTTCAAGCTCTACCATTATCTTTTCCCTCTGGCTCACTCAAAACCTAATCCTTAGAGCCTCCCCAATCTTTTTATCTGCTGGTTGGCTGCAGAGTAAATGTTTGCAATAACTTGCTGAGATAGTCTTTGTATGCAACCAAAAAATAATTGCGTTGTGTTTTCCCCTGGCTGCTGGATGTGATAACTGCACAATGTCTGCTCTAGCCAGAAAAGTACTTACCAGAGAGGGGCAACTTCCATATCTAAAGTGATGATGGCTCAGCTGGCAACTGACTGCTCAGTGGAGGTAGCACAGGGTATGACCAAAGTGGTTTTATTGATTTTCAGAATGAGCCTCTTGAGAAATTTTTTTCCCTAAGTTTTACATGAGGGGAAATTATGGATTTTTGAAGAAATGAAAGCATATGACTCTGGCTCCTGACTTTGGGTTTTCCAGAAAAATTCAATAGACTACTTGTTATTAGAACAAAACAAACAAACAAACAAAAAAGAACAAAAAATTATCGGCCAATACGTCTACAGAGTTTGATGTAACTGACAGAGTCAGAAAGGATTGGAGTCGGGAAGGCCTGTCAAATCCTCTCTCAGACACTTACTAGGTGTGTGATCCAGAGCAAGATACTTAACATCTCTGCGCCTCAGAACCTAGAAGGAGCAGGGCTGAGAAAAGACCCTTAAATCTGGCAATGAAGATGCGGTGCAGTGGCTAGTGTACTAAGCCTGGAGTCAGGAAGACCTGAGTTCAAATATGGCCTCAGATACTTACTAGCTGTGTGACCCCTGGATGAGTCACTTAACCCTGTTTGCCTCAGTTTCCTCATCTGTAAAATGAACTGGAGAAAGAAATAATAAACCACTTCAACATCTTTGCCAAGAAAACCCTAAATAGGGTCACAAGGAGTTGGACGTGACTGAAAAATGACAACAGCCATGACTCTGGAGATTAGTTTTAGTAACGTAGCCTTAGAACCAGAGTGTAATGAGTTGAAGAGTAAGGGATGAGGAAGCATAGATGAATATACCACTGGTTTTATAGGTATTTAATTATGAAGGGGAGGAGAGATAGAGGCCAGAAGTTTGAAAGGACAGCAGGTGTAAAAGAAAGGAAGAAGAAGGGATTAAGAGTCTACTATGAGCCCCACACTGTGCTGAGGGCTTTGAAAATATTATCTCATTTGATCCTAACAATAGCCCTGGGAGGTAGGTGCTATTATTATCCCCATGTTACAGTTAAGGAAATTGAGTCAGCCAGAGGTAGATTTTCCCAGGGTCACATAGCTAGTAAGTATCTGTGGCTGGATTTGAATTCAGATCTTCCTGACTTATTGCTCTAAACACTGAAACACCCTGCTGCCTAAGGAATTTTTTTTTCCTTTTTTTTTTTTTTTTTTTTAAATATAATGGGCGTGATGGAGCTAAGCTGAGGGTCATGTGCTTTGCTGAGATAATGAAGCTGGCTTCTTTTTGAGGGGCATGCACTTGTGCTTTGGGGTTATAAAATGACCCCTTATTGTTCCTATGGCTGAGAGACTATGTCAAAAAGGGTTGACAGCTGAGCCCAGGAATTACTGCCAACTCGGAGTCTATGAAAGGAGAGGAGAAAGGCTCTACCCC